>NC_137233.1:3206738-3231738 GCF_949987685.1 Ammodytes marinus | reverse complement strand
ACCAAGTCGGACAACACTACTAATAAAGGTGAAACTCATATTGGCCGCGTTTCCCAGAATCGATCGTTCTTTGGGGCCAAAGAAGGGTCGAAAGAAGGGTTCGCCAAAGAACGAGCGTTAAGATACGGGTGTTTCCCAGATGGCTTCTTTGGTGCCTTCTTTGGAGAGCGCGTAAGACGAAGCGAAAGAGCCTCTTTGGTGGGAGCTGTCCACCGCGGTCGTGCTGAAACTGAATAAATCGATGCCAGGCGAATCGATCACCCACCTCTTTATCAGCGCATAAGTCACACACAGCGCCCCGTGGTCTCCCCCACACAGGTGGAATTAGGCTACGCATGTATCGTGTGTGTGTGGGGGTGTGTGGGTGCGGGGGGGGGGGGGGGAGGAGGGGGGGCAACAAGTGTATCCAAGTAGTAATCAAGCCCATTAGCGCATATATACCCCGTGGATAGGCACACACATGTGAGAGTGGAAGAAAGCGGCAGAAAAAGAAACAAGCGGGCACCGTCGTTTACCGCGGAGGAGATGGGCGTTAGTGGACGAGGTCTGGCAGCACCGGGCAGTTTTATTCGGGGGAACAAGGGGCAAAAAGAACATCACGGTGAAGAACCGTGTTAGGCAGGCCATAGCCGAAAATATGTCCCCCTCCATCCCATGTGGCCTGCGTGACTGGCGTGCTGTGAGGAAGAAGTGGCAGGAGTTCCAGAACCAAACAAAAAGGAAGAGTGCGAAGGTTTCACTAATCAATCTCCCTTCGTTGCAGGTGATGCAGACGCCCAGTAAAGACAGCGCAGAGTAACCCCTCCCCCATATGGTTTCAATAAACTACTTTGGTTTCCTTTTCAACCATGTATTGTGTGTATCATTTTGCATTGAAATGAGAGTGTCAAACCTATAGCAACAAAAAGTCCCAGGCAATTTGTAATTTATCTAAGCGTAGGTTAATGACGTGTGCGTAGTGTGCCCTTTCAACAGCATTCCAGTGCTAGACTTTCAGGTAAAGCACTCGGACACTGCAGCAATACTCATAGTGTGCAGGACGTTACATGTAGCCTACATCTGCTGGTTCTGTTTATTTATTTCAGCCTTCAGGCCTGAGAGTATATGGGTGATGTGGTGGTTGTGGGTGTATGGTTTAGTGATCAGTGCTTGGTGGTAAAGGGGTAGGGGCTGGGGGTTGTTGGACCTCAGAAGAGGTTGATATGTTCTTAAAAACGCAGCGCAGCCAGAAGCTGCATCTCCGGGGGGCTGAAGGAAAAATTGCATGTGTGTGGAGACACCAGAGTGATCAGCCGTTGGATCTCCGCACGGCCGGGGCAGTCGGTACTTTGCCTGGACGGCCCGGTCTGATAGCACGTCCAGTGGGGAGAAGTGCCGACGCACGTATGCATTTATGTAAACCGTCTGGCTTCGCGCACGGCGAGGCTGTTGTAATGCAGCCATGGTTTCTCACACGCGCGGACTTTGGCAACGCCTTTATAGCAGGTGGAGCCGCTCTGGATGAGGTTCAGCTGAGTTCAATTAAATCTGTTTCCTTGATATCTGTCAAATGCCACAGGGTTGTGGATGTTTTTTTATGTGTAGTACTATAAACTCACATGTGTGTGGAAAACGTAAACGTGTAATTCATTAAAACATTTTTTTCTCTACTATTAGTTTATGTTTATTGCGCCAGGTCCGCATTGAACATTGTTTTATTATTTCGAAAAGTGGAGGAAATAAATTTCCCTGACGCAGCATGATCACTGACGATTTGGTCGCTAAGAAGGTTGAAAGAGTGGGTCAGCTCCGTCTTACAGTTCCATCTTAGTGAAAGTACTACTTTCGCTAAGAAGGAATCTGGGAAACGCATTCTTCTTTCACAGCGTTCTTACGAGCGCTCCAAAGTAGTACTTAGCCCAAAGAGGCTCTTTGGGATTCTGGGAAACGCGGCCATTATTAGAATATCATGGAAAATTAATTGGAATTGAGGCAGTAATTCATCCAAAAGGGGCCCAAACCAAGTACTGAGTACATATGGTTGATTATACTTTATAGAGGGCCGCCATTTCTGTATTTAAAATCCCTTTTTTTATTGATTTCATGTAATATTCAAATTTTCTGAGATTTTGAATTTGGAGTTTTCATAAGCTGTAAGCCATAATAATCAACATTATAACAAATAAAGGCTTGACATATCTCACTTTGCATGTAATGAGTCCATGTAATATATTATTTTCACCTTTTAAGTTGAATTACTGAAATAAATAAATGTTTACATGATATTCAAATTTTTTGAGTTTCACCTGTATTGCTGTGATCATCAAGCTTTATTTTTTCTACACCAGCGACAGCGAATGTTCAGGGAGAGAACTGCCATGATTGGTTTAAAATACTCATTGTGTCATAAGAACCAGAGCACAGCCCATAGACTCTTTTAAACAAAATTTCTGTGAAGTTTATCAAAGTTAAATGACGATGTCTTTAATGTGGATTAATTAATCTGCCTATAACTATTTTCAGACGCTTTACTATCATGAAACTAACTCCCCACATTACTTAGAAGGATTTTGTGGATTTGGGTTTACACTGACCCTTCGATGATTTCTGTTCTGGCTATTTCATTTTGATAAACTCAGCAGTGTCTCCTTCAATCCAGTAGAGCCAAACTCCAGCGTAGAGCGGCTCAGTGAATGTGGTCTGGACTCTGTGGAGGAGAGTCATGGTTCCAGAGACGCTGTAGAAGGACAGAACACCTGCACTGTGATCCAGGTACACTCCTATTCTGGAGGACTGAGGACAGGAGACGGGAGTGCGGACTCTATTGTAACAAAACTTAGAAATGTTTCTGGCACATTGTAATGCCCAAGATTCGTCATAGTTTCCAAATCCATGTGCTCTGCTGATGGTCTTGTATGCGACTGCTACACGGACTGCGCCCCCGCTCCACTCCACCTCCAAGTAACAACGTCCAGTCAGACTCTCTGCACTCAGGACCTGTTGCTGAGTAGTGAATCTGTCTGGGTGACTAGAATAAGACTGATCATCTCTCATTCTTGTTGCTTTCCTGTTCCCATCAGATAATAACAGCTCTGTGTGTGCTGTGTTTGGATCCAGTGTGATTTCACGTGAATATTTTAAGAAGTCAGCTCTGGTCTTGGGCTCTGGTTGAAGCAGTGAAACAGCCACATCAGTCTCTGCCAGTGAGATGTTTGTCCATGTCTCTCTCAGGACGTCCTGTAGCTTTTCTCTGGCTTCTGACACAGCCGCTGTCACGTCCTCAAAGTATCTCAGAGGACGGATGTTGATGCTTGAGGATGAGTGTGTAGATTCACTGAGTGCTGGCAGTGAGCGGTAGTCGTGTAGAAACTGGTTGTGATCCTCTGTGTGTGTGAGAGACACATGAAAGTAAATTAGCAAAACATCTGAAATTGCCCTTGAAATTCATTTGACGAAACAATTTTTTGTGATTTTTAACACTGGGCTATTTATATGAATTTGCAAAACTGAAAAGAAGACAGATAGGCATAGTACTGTCCTTCACACACCGCTCAAATCTATACTGATCATCCATTATATTCTTTACACTTGTATGGGAGTGCAGATGGCATACATTTAATTTAAGGTGATATTAAAATGGTCGTTAAAGTCTTAAATTTGATTTGGAGAACCCTGACAGAGGAAAGTGTAATCTATAAAACACAGCGGAGAATAACATAAAATGTCTTCCTTCCTTCAAGCTTTTTTGCCCGAAGCATTGTACATAAAACATCCATAGAACCATAGGCCCCTTTCCCCTGCTTCTTTATTTACTCTTTGCGGGCCGTGTCCGCAAGCTACAGGTGCAGCTGTGCTGTCATCGCGACCAGGTCAAAGGGCACGATAGATGCGTGATTAATCTGCGTTTAATTTTTTTAACGCGTTATTTTTTCTGTGATTAATTCATCAAAATTAGCGCGTTAATTTGAAAGCCCTACCCGAAACATATTTCATATAGGGACACAGAAAGCCCCTGATAATGAATTTCCTACCTTGGTGTGCCAGCGTCTTCAGCTTAGCGTCTCTCCTCTTCAAATCAGCGATCTCCTGCTCCAGCTTCTCCTGAAGATCTTTGACTCGACTCACATCAGTTTCCTGTTGGGATCTGAGCTGCTGCTTCACATCAGAGCTTCTTTTCTGGATGAGACGGATCAGCTCGGCGAAGGTCTTCTCACTGTGCTCCACTGCTTTATCAGCAGAGCCATTGATAGCCTCCACCTCCTGTTGGAGAACCTTCACATCTTTCTCTACGTCTGTGATTCTCTGCTGGATGTTTAGTCGACTCCCTTCGAGCTCTTTCAGCTTATCAGTGCGTTCTGCTGCAGCTGACACTGTGTCGTGGCCTTTGTGATCAGGTCCAGCATAGCAGTGATCAGCAGGAGCAGCTTGGAGTCCAGTCTTCTTCAGTTCCTCCACTAAATCTGCTAACATGGTGTTTTTCACCAGCACAGGCCTCGGGCTGAAGGTCTGCCTGCACTGAGGGCAGCTGTAGACTTTCCTCTCATCGGGGTTCGAACAGCGTCTGAAAATATTGAAAAATACTTGTTTAAAGGTTCAGTAAGTGATGTTGTCCTTTTACTAACTTCCTGTCAGTGACTAGCAGTTAGCAGTCCCCTCCCTCGTCCCTACGTCACCACCACATGAACACTCAGCCGTCTTCATCAGATAGTGCCGCAATGGAGAGCAGTGAGTCGAGTCATCATTAACAAAATGTTATCTGGCAATTACTACAAAGCTGAATGACTGCAGACCTGTGTTATGAACTGTTCATACTGTATAAGTGATTGCTACATTGAATATAGAGAGATTTGGGGCGCCCTTAGCTCAGTTAGGGCATCCCCCCCATAGGCCTCGGCCAGCAGCGGACCCGGGTTCGATTCCAGCCCACGGTGGTTCTCTGCATGTCACTCCCCTCTCTGCCCCATTTCAACTCTGTCTCTACACTATCAATAAAGCATAAAAATGCCAAAAAAATATCTTAAAAAAAACACTTCTCTTAAGTCAAGTCTTGTGTTTTCAAGATTTTAAATGAGTTTTGAAGTTACATTACATGTCGTTTAGCAGATGCATTTATCCAAAGCGAGTTAAAGCAGGTAGAGCTAAGAGCCTACATCCTAAAACATATTGTTGTTCAACCAAGTGTTTTGTTAGAGACGTCATTAAGGTATTTGTTCACATACTCGACTATGTACGACATTGTTAAACAGCTGTACTAACCCATTGTGATCCTCTTGATCCCAGTGTGTTTTAATACAGTCCCTACAGTAGCTGTGTCCACAGGGAACAGTCGCCGGGTCATTCAGAGGATCCAGACAGATTGAACAAGAGAAAGTTTCCAGATTAACTGCTAGCTGCGCCATTTCTCCTCTGTGTCAGCGACTGTCTGAGTTTAATTTCCTCATAACTACAACTGGTCTGTGTGTGTGTGTGTGTGTGTGTGTGTGTGTGTGTGTGTGTGTGTGTGTGTGTGTGTGTGTGTGTGTGTGTGTGTGTGTGTGTGTGTGTGTGTGTGTGTGTGTGTGTGTGTGTGTGTGTTCTAAAGGGGAGGGAACAAGGACTATGGACAGAGTGGAGCTGGCTGTGTTTGAACAGGGAGTGCTTATCAAGCTCTGCAGCATTCCAGGAAAAGGAGCAATTTGAGGGAGCACCGTCCCTGCGTTCCAGTCCCCATACTTCCCTACTATTTCGTACGCCAGAAAAAGATTTAGGATGTCCCAATACATGCTAGTCAATTGCAGTATGCTGAAAAAACATAAATGCCACTAACTCCAATAGCATTTTGGAGTGTTCTTATTTATTCTTGACATTTCTCAACATAATGAAAAAACAAATCTTCCTTATCTGATTTTTTTTCTCTCCTCTGGCCCTAAAACTCTTCTGTTTTTTTTTTGTTTTTTTTTTAACCTTTATTTATACAGGTAAATCCCATTGAGACCAAAGACTCTTTTACAAGGGAGACCTGTTTTCCTTTCCCACGTTACCAGGCATTCACACACACATTCATACACCGATAGCAGGCTAACTATTGACATTCACACGAGGCAAGGTGAAGTGTCTTTCCCAAGGACACAACAACCATGACACAGGTGGCAGGGTGGGGATCGAACCTCCAACCCTTTGATCATCAGTTGACCTGCTCCACCAACTGAGCCACAGTTGCTCAGTTGTACTGTACTTTAGTATGTAGTGTAGTAAAATGAAAAAGTATGTGATTTGGAACGCAGGGCGTGTTTAACACTAGCTCATCTATCATTTAAAGGTGTAGTCAGCTATTCTGGAGATCTCTTGTTGTCAAAATCACCTTTTCAGTTTTCTCCAGAATCACTGACTCAAAATCTAAAAGATCAAAAAAAGCTTAAATAATGCGTTTTTTTAATTAAATGTAGGCCTACAAAAGGATATATTTTTGATATTTTTTGAATATACACAAGCAAGGAAGGATAATTTAAATCTCCAAACCAAATAAAAAAACATCATAATTCAATAAAAACGACTAAAATGTGTGAGTAGGCCTAATTTGAATTCAACCCTCTCTCCACCACTGTAGTAGTTTGCACCCACACTGTGATGCTAAAGTCCAAAATAATTTCACAATGTCAGTGAAGGGATCTCAGTTATGGCTCAGCACTGCGACCTGGTGGTTATATCCCCTCTTTGCACTTCAATACACAGGACCAGTGGGTAAGCTAGATTGATGCGTTACACACTGTTCTATTTTCTTGTATTATTGTGTTATTATCAGTAGGCTATTATATGAATGGAACTTTGGCTAAACAATTTTTTTGCAATAAAAAAATAATAATAATAAAAAAAACAGAATAAGTGGGTCAACACTAGCTACTGCTGCTGCTGTGATCATCAAGCTTTATATAATTACAACAGCGACAGTATTCAGGTTAATATTTAGGCTATTATTTATAAAAAAAATATATGAATTCAAATTAGGCTATTTTATCTCGATAGATCAGAGCAAGTTCTCATTTAGCCTACATTGATCATGTCGAGAATAGGGCCTACAGCATAGGATTTATACAGCACTTAAGAATGACAAAATCAAGAGGTAAAACAAACAAAAGTCAGTCAAATCAATCAATAAAATAATTAAAACATCGCAAAGACTTTCAGTTGTCAACGTCTTCAGGTTGTAAAGTGAAGAGACAGCGGTTGCGTAGTTACGGTTGCCTGGGCTTGAGGTTGAAAGTAGCACGAGGGCAGTAGAATTTTATTATTTTTTTTTTTAATGAATTAATTTACCAAATCGTTGGCATACAATTTTGGGGGATATCCTGTATAAGAAGTGTGCATAGTTTTGTGTATTTGGTTTCAAAAGCTCAAATTCTTACCCCGAGAATTCCATCCCCCACCTACTCCAGCTAATTAATTATTTTGGCGACGTCTCGGGTTACACCATAAACTGGCAAAAAAGTGAACTCTTGTCTTTAACAGCAGATCTGGACCCAACATTCCTAGCCAATACGCAGTTTAAAACAAATCTGGTCAGTATAAAGTACCTGGGCATTAAATTATCTAAAAACCCAAAGACGCTTTTTAAGTAAAATTTTACGGAAAGATTGAACAAACTAAGGGAGAAATGGAGAACATTACCGATCTCCCTTATTGGCCGTGTAAACGCATTAAAGATGGTCTCCCTGCCGAGATTTCTGTATCTATTTCAGAATGTGCCAATTTATATTCCTAAATCTTACTTTAAGTCAATTGATTCTATTATAATGCCTTTCATTTGGGGATATAAAGCACATAGGATCTCAAAAGCCCATCTTCAGAAACCCAGGGAGCATGGCGGACTGGGGTTACCATGTTTTTTACATTATTACTGGGCCGCCAATGCCAGAGTGATGGTGTATTGGCAATTTACATATGAAAAAGGCATTAGACCTGATCTGCCCCCCTGGTTGGCAATTGAAAAAAGCTTGGCCCCAAAAACTTCTCTTACTGCCCTCCTTTTCTCTTCTCCCAGACCACCTGACTCCTTTAGAGGAGACCACTTTACCTTGTCCAACGGTCAGAGAATTTGGAACCAAATTAGGAAGGCCTGTGAACTACAGAGCACGACCATACATGCCCCAATCTGGCATAACCATGCCTTCCCCCCATCGTTCACAGATTCAGCATTCAGAGATTGGAGTCGGAAGGGAATAGTAACAGTTGAGGACCTTTATATAAATTGTCACTTTGCTTCATTTGATCAGCTAGTATCAAAGTTTTCACTGTCAAAAGCTCAATTCTTCAGGTATCTACAGTTAAGGAATTATGTCAGACAGAATATACCATCCTTTGAATCTCTGCCCGCATGAGGGGGTTGGGTGTTGTGTATGTATTGTTTAAGTATTTACTTATTCTGTTTTTTTTTGTCCATTTGTAAAAAACTATAAAACCACTAAAATAAAAGTTTCAAAAGCTCAAATTCTCACATATTCTTGATGCTGTTACCAGATGAGCTAGTAGTCCTTTATATCGATTGATTTTGTCCTTTTCTGCTGTCACAAATAAAGTTATAGTGAACAAAAAGTCTCTTGAGTGGTTTTTTCTTGCTATTTTATTAAAATCACTCCTTTTTAAACAAACTGCTGAGCTAACACATATTTATTTCAAAAATACAAACGTGAAAATGGTTCGATAGGCTGTACAATTTAAATGCAGTGTTTTAACTATAAAACAATCCAATAATCAAAATTGATAGATAGTCTTGACAAAAATATCAAATGTATAGCCTAAATCAAATGCTATTTTTTTTAAAAATGCCAAAAAAAGAAAAGAAAATCAATTCTAACTGGAGCAAAGAAGGAGAATGTAAAAATCCCCAAAAAAATTTTAATAAAATGAAATCATAATTCAATAAAAAACTTAAATGTGCGACTAATTTGAATTTAACCCACTCTCCGGACTCCACCACTGTAGTTCAAAACCGCACTGTGATGCTAAAAGTCCAAAATAATTTCTCAATGTCAGTGAAGGATCTCAGTTTTAGCTCAGCACTGCGCCCTGGTGGTTATATCGTCTCTTTGCACTTCAATACACAGGATCAGTGGGACAACACTACTAATGCTACACTGCTGTGATCATCAAGCTTTATTTTTTTTACAATAGCAACAGCGAATGTTCGGGGAGATAACTGCCATGATTGGTTTAAAATACTCATTGTGTCACAAGAACCAGAGCATAGCCCATAGCCTCTTCTAAAAAAAAATCTGTATAGTTTATCAAACTTAAATGACAATGTCTTTAATCTGGATTTGATAAAATATGCCTATAACTATTTTCAGATTCTTGACTATCATGAAACTAACTCCCAACATTAAGGGGATTTTATGAATTTGGGTTTACAGAGGCTTTAGGGATGAAAAGACAGAGTTTAAACCAACCTATCAATTATTATTATTATTATTATTATTATTATTATTATTATTATTATTATTATTATTATTATTATTATTATTATTATTATTATTATTATTAATAATAATAATAATTATTATTATTATTATTATTATTATTATTAATAATAATAATAATAATAATAATAATAATAATAATAATAATAATAATAATAATAATTATCCATCATAGAAATTGCATCGATCGCCGGAATTACAACCGACAGCAAGTTGAGGACGGTTTTAAACGTTGACGGGAACAAGGTGATTGGCTCACAGATGTTGAGGTGAATGTGATAGGTTTGAGCTAATAGAGGGAACCTCCCATAGTGAGCTGAATGAGTAGAAGCAGCAACTAGGCGAGACCATCAATAAACTGAGGGGTGATCTGCAAATAAAGAACAGTGCAGTTATTCCGTCTTCCTGTAGAACTTTGGCTAAGCTTCATTTCAACCATGAGAGACTTCATAAACGAAAAGGTTAAGAATGAACAAATAATTCATTGGAATGTGCTGGAGATATTTAAAGAGTCTTTGGCGATTAGACCCCATCGCAAAAACACATCTGAAGGGGGCAGCGAGATCCTGGGCTGAGCAGATTCGATGATTTCTGTTCTGGCTATTTCACTTTAATAAACTCAGCAGTGTCTCCTACCTTCCAGTTAAGATAAACTCCAGCATAGAGCGGCTGGGTGAATGTGGTCTGGACTCTGTGGAGGAGAGTCATGGTTTCAGAGACGCTGTAGAAGGACAAAACACCTGCACTGTGATCCAGGTACACTCCTATTCTGGAGGACTGAGGACCTGAGACGGGAGTACGGACACTGTTGTGGAAAAACGTATACATGTTTGTGGCACATTCTAATGCCCAAGATTTGTCATTGTTTTCAAATCCATGTGCTCTGCTGATGGTCTTGTAGGCGACTGCTACACGAACTGCTCCCCCTCTCCACTCCACCTCCAAGTAACAACGTCCAGTCAGACTCTCTGCACTCAGGACCTGTTGATGAGTAGTGAATCTGTCTGGGTGACTAGAATAAGACTGATCTTCTCTCATTCTTGTTACTTTCCTGTTCCCATCTGATAATAACAGATGTTTTTGTGCTGTGTTTGGGTCCATTGTGATTCCACGTGAATATCTTAAGAAGTCAGCTCTGGTCTTGGGCTCTGGTTGTGACAGTAAAACATCCACTTCAGTCACTGCTAGTGAGATGTTTGTCCATGTCTCTCTCAGGACGTCCTGTAGTTTCTCTCTGGCTTCTGACACAGCCGCTGCTACGTCCTCAAAGTATCTCAGAGGACGGATGTTGATGCTGGATGAGTGTGTAGATTCACTGAGTGCAGACAGTGAGCGGTAGTCGTGTAGAAACTGGTTGTGATCCTCTGTGTGTGTGAGACACATGGAAGTAAATTAGCAAAACATCTGAAATTGCCCTTGAAATTCATTTGACGAAACAATTTTTTGTGATTTTTAACGCTGGGCTATTTATATGAATTTGCAAAGCTGAAAAATGGACAGATAGGCGTAGTAGGGGAGAACGGGGTAATATGTCACACGAGTTGGTTGTCACAATCGTTATATCTCGGAACCAGAAGGTGCTGTCTGTTAAATTTTGGTATGTAAATATCCACAACTGGGATCAGAGGTCACCTACATAGTATTTCTTGGAGTTAGACTGCTGAATTTGAGGTGAGAGGACTGTTAGTGTTTTTCATGTCAAATTGAAAATATTTAGCTCCTCAGTATTTTTCTTCTAGGCTTTTACACAATGGGTTTATAACAAAACACTTGTTACCCTAAAAAAGTGTGAAAGGTAAGCTATAGTTTAGCTTTGTTTTTAGCAAGCTAATTAGTTGTCAGATAGTTGTTGGCCTTGAAGCTAGCAAGAAATTCCAGTTGGGGTTGGTCGTCACATTTTTTGGGGGGTTGGTTGTCACATTTTATCCAAAGGGTGCAGCCAGGAAAGGAACCAAATAACAAAAGAAAATGTCAATCTGTATCCTCACTGACACCCCAGAGAAGGAGAGAATAGAACAGGAAAGGCAGCTAGCATGCAAAAGAGAAAAAGGGCAACAAAATCAAAACGACCCAGTGCATCCCAAACTAGACCAGCTGCCAAGGCTACTGCACCCCAGTGCACTCCACCCCAGCTCGGGAAGAAGAAACATAAGAGAAAGAGACAGGAGGAGGAATCTTCATCAGATGAAGAGGATAGTTTGTGTTTGGTTTGTATGGAAACGTTCTCCAGCACCCGTTCAGGGGAGGTAAGGGAGAAGTGTTGTATGTGCAACCAGTGGGCACACAAGCTCTGCTTAGTTAGAGTGAGCAGACCCTACATTTGCCATCATTGTAACTCAGATAGCGAATGTGTGTATCCTAGTTGAGTAGGCTATTATTGTTAGACCTATTTGTTTTGTTCTTTATGTTGTTATATACAGTAGGTTGGTCTTAATATGGATTTCCTTTTTGTTAATTCCTTGCTCATTTTGTGTTAAGATGCATAAAGTTATGTAGGCCTATTTTTCAACTTGACAATAAAATTAAACTTTCAAATTTAGTTCTGCTTTCTTGCCTTCTTTTTAAGATTTTTCCCATTAAGATAACAAACAACCCCATAGTGTGTGACAACCGACCCCTTGATGGGGTTGGTTGTCACAATGTGTTAGTGTCTTTGATGATACATTTCTTCTTCATTACAATAAGTTAGAAAAAGGGAGGAGTTCACATTAAAAGCCAACACCTTAAGCTTCAATTTAATGTAGGAATGACTATTGAAAGATGTTTAGGTGATGAGCAATTCTCACTAGAGTAAAAAGTGTGCCTACTTTCCGCGGTCTCCCCTACTTTCCTTCACACAAATCTATACTGATTTTCCATTATATTCTTTAAACTTGTATGGGAGTGCAGATGGCATACATTTAATTTTTGTGATATTAAAATGGTCTTTAAAAGTCTTACATTTGATTTCGAGGACTCGATAGAGGAAACAAGGTATTTCATCAAATTGCCCTGGAAATGATCCAAAATGCCCCGAAACATATTTCAAAGGGACAAAGAAAGCCCCTGGTAAAAAGATGAATTTCCTACCTTGGTGTGCCAGCGTCTTCAGCCCAGCGTCTCTCCTCTTCAAATCAGCGATCTCCTGCTCCAGCTTCTCCTGAAGATCTTTGACTCGACTCACTTCAGTTTCCTGTTGGGATCTGAGCTGCTGCTTCACATCAGAGCTTCTTTTCTGGATGAGACGGATCAGCTCGGCGGAGGTCTTCTCACTGTGCTCCACTGCTTTATCAGCAGAGCCATTGATAGCCTCCACCTCCTGTTGAAGCAGCTTCACATCTTTCTCTCCGTCCTGGATTCTCTGCTGGATGTTTAGTCGACTCCCCTCCAGCTCTTTCTGCCTCTCAGTGCGTTCTGCTGCAGCTGACACTGTGTCGTGGCCTTTGTGTTCGTCCATTGAACACAGAATACAGATAGACTGCTGATCAGTACGGCAGAAAATCTTCATCACCTCATCATGACGAGAGCAGAGGTTCTCCTGGAGCTTCTTGGAGGGCTCCACCAGCTTGTGTTTCTTAAAAACAGGTAATTCATAATGAGGCTGAAGGTGTTTCTCACAGTAAGAGGCCACACACTGCAGACAGGACTTGAGGGCTTTCAGTTTTCTCCCAGTGCAGAAATCACAGGCCACATCTTCAGGTCCAGCATAGCAGTGATCAGCAGGAGCAGCTTGGAGTCCAGTCTTCTTCAGCTCCTCCACTAAATCTGCTAACATGGTGTTTTTCCCCAGGACAGGCCTCGGGCTGAAGGTCTGCCTGCACTGAGGGCAGCTGTAGATTTTCTTCTCATCAGGGTTCGAACAGCGTCTGAAAAGATTGAAAAATACTTGTTAAAGGTTCAGTAAGTGATGTTGTCCTTTTACTAACTTCCTGTCAGTGACTGCAGTTATCAGTCCCCTCCCTCGTCCCTACGTCACCACCACATGAACAGTCAGCCGTCTTCATCAGATAGAGCCGCAATGGAGAGCAGTGAGTCGAGTCATCTTTCACAAACCTTTATCTGGCAATTACTGCAAAGCTGAATGACTGCAGACCTGAGTTATGAACTGTTCATACTGTATAAGTGATTGCTATATTGAATATAGAGAGATTTGGGGCGCCCTTAGCTCAGTTGGTAGGGAGTCCCCCCCCCCATAGCAGCGGACCAGGGTTCGATTCCAGCCCTCGTCATTCTCTGCATGTCACTCCCCTCTCTGCCCCATTTCAACTCTGTCTCTACACTATCAATAAAGACATAAAAATGCCAAAAAATATCTTTAAAAAAATAATGATAATATAGAGAGATTTAACACGTACATTAACCAAAACATAACTCTTCTCTTAAGTCAAGTCTTGTGTTTTCAAGATTTGAAATGAGTTTTGAAGTTACATTACATGTCGTTTAGCAGATGCATTTATCCAAAGCGAGTTAAAGCAGGTAGAGCTAAGAGCCTACATCCTATACTTGTTGTTCAACTAAGTGTTTTGTTAGAGACGTCATTAAGGTATTTGTTCACATACTCGACTATGTACGACATTGTTAAACAGCTGTACTAACCCATTGTGATCCTCTTGATCCCAGTGTGTTTTGATACAGTCCCTACAGTAGCTGTGTCCACAGGGAACAGTCGCCGGGTCATTCAGAGGATCCAGACAGATTGAACAAGAGAAAGTTTCCAGATTAACTGCTAGCTGCGCCATTTCTCCTCTGTGTCAGCGACTGTCTGAGTTTAATTTCCTCATAACTACAACTGGTCTGTGTGTGTGTGTGTGTGTGTGTGTGTGTGTGTGTGTGTGTGTGTGTGTGTGTGTGTGTGTGTGTGTGTGTGTGTGTGTGTGTGTGTGTGTGTGTGTGTGTGTGTGTGTGTGTGTGTGTGTGTGTGTGTGTGTGTGTGTGTGTGTGTGTGTGTGTGTGTGTTCTAAAGGGGAGGGAACAAGGACTATGGACAGAGTGGAGCTGGCTGTGTTTGAGAACAGGGAGTGCTTATCAAGCTCTGCAGCATTCCAGGAAAAGGAGCAATTTGAGGGAGCACCGTCCCTGCGTTCCAGTCCCCATACTTCCCTACTATTTAGTACGCCAGAAAAAGATTTAGGGTGTCCCAATACATGCTAGTCAATTGCAGTATGCTGAAAAAACATAAATGCCACTAACTCCAATAGCATTTTGGAGTGTTCTTATTTATTCTTGACATTTCTCAACATAATGAAAAAACAAATCTTCCTTATCTGATTTTTTGTCTCTCCTCTGGCCCTAAAACTCTTCTGTTTTTTTTTTTACCTTTATTTATACAGGTAAATCCCATTGAGACCGAAGACTCTTTTACAAGCGAGACCTGTTTTCCTTTCCCACGTTACCAGGCATTCACACACACATTCATACACCGATAGCAGGCTAACTATTGACATTCACACGAGGCAAGGTGAAGTGTCTTGCCCAAGGACACAACAACCATGAGGCAGGGTGGGGATCGAACCTCCAACCCTTTGATCATCAGTTGACCTGCTCCACCAACTGAGCCACAGTTGCTCAGTTGTACTGTACTTTAGTATGTAGTGTAGTAAAAAGAAAGAGTATGTGATTTGGAACGCAGGGCGTGTTTAACACTAGCTCATCTATCATTTAAAGGTGTAGTCAGCTATTCTGGAGATCTCTTGTTGTCAAAATCACCTTTTCAGTTTTCTCCAGAATCACTGACTCAAAATCTAAAAGATAAAAAAAAAGCTTAAATAATGCGTTTTTTTATTAAATGTGCAAAAGGATATATTTTTGATATTTTTTAAATATACACAAGCAAGGAAGGATCATTTAGCCTAAATCTCCAAACAAAATAAAAAAAACATCATAATTCAATAAAAACGACTAAAATGTGTGAGTAATTTGAATTCAACCCTCTCTCCACCACTGTAGTAGTTTGCACCCGCACTGTGAGCTAAAGTCCAAAACAATTTCACAATGTCAGTGAAGGGATCTCAGTTATGGCTCAGCAGCACTGCGACCTGGTGGTTACATCCCCTCTTTGCACTTCAATACACAGGATCAATGGGGGGTGGGCTACATTGATGCGTTACACACTGTTCTATTTTCTTGTATTATTGTGTTATTATCAGTAGGCTATTATATGAATGGATATTTGGCTAAACAATTTTTTTGCAATAAAAAAATAATAATTAAAAAAAAAACAGAATAAGTGGGTCAACACTAGCTACTGCTGCTGCTGTGATCATCAAGCTTTATTTAATTACAACAGCGACAGTATTCAGGTTAATATTTATCATTTATAAAAAAATATATGAATTCAAATTAGGCTATTTTATCTCGATAGATCAAGCACTCATTTAGCCTACATTGATCATGTCGAGAATATAGGCCTACAGCATAGGATTTATACAGCACTTAAGAATGACAAAATCAACCAGTAAAACAAACAAAAGTCTGTCAAATCAGTCAATACAATAATTAAAACATCGCTTTTTTATTTAAAGTGTAACTGCACCCTTTTACTTGTTTTTTGAGATAGAAGCTGAATTAAATCACTATGTTGTTAAGGAACACTTATATGCTGGTGTTGATATTGAAAAAAATTGCAATATGTTAAATATCGGCAATTTAAGAAATGTTTTGTATTGTAAATCATTTTAGAACTTTACTAAGATTTGAAAAAAACTTTTTCCTTTGGGTTCGAAAAATGACGTACATGTTGACTTAATGTACGTCATCACGTCGCCGCAAAGCCGGTCACGCTCTTCACAGGTCCATGGCTGATCCATGAGCTACTACTGTTATACTGTCCCTCCAAGGATGTTATTTCGGGGGTTAACACACTTCACTTCTATCGGCAGTGTGTCTGCATTATCTCACACTGTATAACACACACACACACACACACTCACGGACCCGGACTTGTTCATTACTTCATTGACACACGCTACCGCTCGCTCGCTCTCCTCGCTCACACACAGACTGACACACACAGACTGCCGCTCGTTCACTTGCGCTACTCGGTCTCCTAACACTACGATAGAAACACCCGCCAACAATTTAGAATAAGAAAGTCCTCCACCTCAGACGACCCATCTGTGTGGCATATGAGCTCACTGTGTAGCGATAGTGCCGTTAGACTTTGTGTCACTCGATATTTCAATGAAGTCATGTCATTCGATCTTCCTGAGTGACAGCTACTAGCAGCTAGCCCCCTCCTTCACTGACACCGCGCGCCCCCCTCCCTCCCGAAAGTCGGCCGGCTGATGTCGGAATGTTTAAAAACAATGGTTCTCAAACGGAATTCAGAATCCATGGTCTGAAAGCATTTTTCAAAATCGTGCAGTAGCTCAAACAGGGGGTGCAGTTACCCTTTAAATTCTAAATAAAGACTTTCAGTTGTCAACGTCTTCAGGTTGTGAAGTGAAGAGAGAGCGGTTGCGTAGTAACGGTTGCCTGGGCTTGAGGCTGGAAGTAGCACGAGGGCAGTAGAATATTTTTTTTTTATGAATTCATTTACAAAATCGTTGGCATAAATTGACAATTAAACCTTCCATGACATACAATGCGCTAAGAATACCATCATAACTTAAATTATATATATACAAATAAAATAAGGGTTATAAAAATAGACAAAAATATGGTCAAATAAATAGACGATGACGAGGAGGGGGTTGGGCAACCGAACTGACGCTCCATTCTGCTCTCTGATTGGTCGCCTCCGCAGAGTTTTCCCGCCAACGCACTGCATTGTGGGGGCATGTTAGCGGAAGTCGGTCTGCCGTATGCCGTATGGTCGTGTAATGTTATTGTTTTGGTGTTTTTAACTCAAGGAGGGATTTTAAAGGTATATTGAGTGAGTTTTTAACGGTTGTACGGATGCGGGGCGAAGAGTCGTCCGATTCTGAGTCGGGCAGGATGGAGGAGAGCTCAGTACGGAGGAGTTTAGAGACGTTATGTCAAGAACTAAACATGGACGAAGAGACAGCCGCCGAGGCAATGGACAATTTCACTGCCATGTGGAATACGTACACACTGGAGGTAAATAACGTCATATAACTAATTCACAAACACACACACACACACATACTAGGGGTTGTATACACGCTATAACTAACTAATACACAATCTCTCTCAAACACACAGACTGGAGTTAATACATTCCCTATATTGAATCCATACTATTACTAACACACACACACACACACACACACACACACACACACATACACAATGTTGTCGGCATTGTTTTCACTTGGACTAATGGAACGTTATAACTGTTAAATTAGGTTAAAAGTTATAGCTTATTAGGTTATTACAATGACAAAGAACCAAACACAGCTGTTAGCAACGTGAATACATTGAGTTGCGTTTGAATTAAGTGCCTTTTTACCATTCAAATCCACGACAAAGTGGCCGTAAAGTCACGTTAAAAGCTCGATCGATAGTGGTGACATTGATGTAATCACTGGGTAAATAGTAGATGGTAGATACGTGTCTCGCAGTGGGATGAGTAAACAGAGATACACGTCATTACATGTCCGTTAGCTGAGAAAGCGCCGCAGTTTAAATGGAAGGCGTGAGAAGTGACGTATGGTTAAAACAAGATAATCCCGAGAGAGATAGAGAAATAGAGAGAGAGAAATAGAGAGAGAGAGAGAGAAAGGGGGGAAAGAGAGAGAGAGAGAGAGGAGGATGATGTGTGTGTGTGATACAACAGGGCAAAGACAGAAAATTATTCAAATAAAATACACATTTCAATTATTTTGGCTCTTTGTCAGCTGATGTATTTGCATTGATGTGTTTGTGTTGTTTCGACGTCATTGTAAATGAGGATCTCTTGAGTATAAATAAAGGTTAAATGAAAAAATTAAATATAAAATAGAAATAAGAACAGAATACAATAGAAACTATACCTGATACCTATCATCTCTACTACACTTGAACATAAGTACACAAGGGCACACACAGACAATGATGCTTTGTATTGCTGTGTTGTGTGTATATATTGTGTGTATAAATGTGTGTGTGTGTTTATATTGCATCTTTAACTGAGTGTGTGTGTGTGTGTGTTATAATTCATGAATAAATGTGTGTGTGTGGGCTTCCTCCTAATCCTGTCTCAATTTAGTGCCTGGCTTTGACTTGTAGTTTCCTTATAACATCCATTCTTCATTCTAATATTGTTTATTGCCATATTTCGTGTGTGTGTGTGTGTGTGACGTGTGTGTGTGTGTGTGTGTGTGACGTGTGTGTGTGTGTGTGTGTGTGTGTGTGTGTGTGTGTGTGTGTGTGTGTGTGACGTGTGACGTGTGACATGTGTGTGCAGGGCGAGGTGGTGCACTGGCTGGCCTGCTCTCTGTACGCGGCCTGTAGGAAAGGTTCCACCCCCACTGTGGGCAAAGGTTTGATGGAAGGAAACTGTGTCTCTCTCACACGGATCCTACGCACATCCAAACTCAGGTCAGTGACTCTCTCCACTCTTCTGTACCTCACAATGACCCCTTTATAATGTCATATCGGGGGGGCGCCTTTAGCTCAGTTGGTAAGGCGTCCCCCCTCCCGGGCCGGGCCCAGCAGCAGACCCGGGTTCGATTCCCACCCGCGGTTGTTCTCTGCATGTCACTCCCCTCTCTGCCCCATTTCACCTCTGTCTCTCTGCACTGTCAATAAAGCATAAAAAAATGCCAAAAAAAATAAATCTTTATAATGTCATATCACATTGTTACATATATTCCTGTCAGGTAGGTGGTTGGCAATGTCAAAAGAGTGAATGACTTGGAAGTTTCCTGCAAGATTTCATCAATTGTAATTTTTAATTTCATATGATTTCTTATTTTTTTTTCAAAGAGTTTTAAAGTATAATTCCTACATGGGGGGCGGGGGGGGGGGTATATGCAGGTCAGAGGAATATGTGCCAGTTCTCTGTGTGTTTTCGTTTTAATTTAGAAATAATCGTTTATCAGTCATCAATAAAAATTCAATGGTTAGACCCCCACCCCCTCAATAGAGTCTCAGTCCTCTTCACAGCAGACCCGGGTTAGAATCCAGCCCGCGGTCGTTCTCTGCATGTCATTCCCCTCTCTGACCCCATTTCATCTTTGTCTCTCCACACTGTCTAATAATGCATAAAAAATGCCAAAAATAAATAAAAAAATTCAAATCAAAATGTCTGCCTCCCCTCTATCTCCACCAGTCTGATCCAGTTCTTCTCCAAGATGAGGAAGTGGGCCGACATGTCCAACCTGTCACGTGACTTCAGACTGAGGATGGAACGTCTGGAGCGGAACTTTGAGGTTTCCACGGTGATCTTCAGGAAGTTTGAGCCCATCTTCATGGACATGTTCCAGAACCCTCAGGGAGCCGAGCCGCCACGGCAACCACGCAGCCGCAAGCACAGGTATATACACACATTTATTCTCCCATTATACACACACACACACACACACACACATATGTTTATACACGAACATACACACACACACACACACACACACACGTTTATACACGCATTATACAAACACACATGTTTATACTCATAGCATATACACACACACATGTTTATACATGCAGTATACACACACACACACACATTTATACATACATTCTGTCTGACACAGACACACACACACACCCACACCCATTTATACATGCATTCTGACACACACACACACACACACACACACACACACACACACACATTTTTACACGCATTCTGACACACATATACTTATAAACACATTATACACACATTTATACGTGCATTCTAAAACATATTTTGGTTTGATTTCTCTGCCAACACACACACAACCTGCTGTCCCTGAAGCGTGAAACACAGCATGTTATTCCTACTGTCACAGAACGTCTTTGTTTTAGTTATTTGTCGCGTATAGTGAATAGTGGTTCGCAAAACTGTTCAAATTGATAACGTTTAAACGGTGTTCCGAACAACATTTAAACGTGTAAATGCTAAGCCACTGACAGGACGTCGTGTATATCAAACGACTGCCGCCTAGTGTAAAAATCCAACTGTCCGGGGGTCTCCACCTGGAGACGTGGGATGTAATCCCGGCGATGGAAACCTTAGTTTTCCCTGGTGGAGACGAGACGGTGTGGATCCTCTGGCAGCATCTGAAGTCTTCCTGCATCCACACTTTTCGCACTTTACTTAGTATTACCATGTAATCACCTGTTCATTAAGGGGGGCGCCTTTAGCTCAGTTGGTAAGGCGTCCCCCTCCCGGGCCGGGCCCAGCAGCAGACCCGGGTTCGATTCCCACCCGCGGTCGTTCTCTGCATGTCAGTCCCCTCTCTGCCCCATTTCACCTCTGTCTCTCTGCACTATCAATAAAGCATAAAAATGCCCAAAAAATATCTTAAAAAAAAAAAAAATCACCTGGTCAATGATCAAATTCCTTCGTGATTTTCTCTACTTATGACATCTATTGCAGCATGTCCGTCCTGGGAGAGGGATCCCTTACTCTGTCGACTCCCCCCGAGATTTCTTAATTTTTTTTTAATCCCGGTAAAGGTTTTTTTACTGGGAGTTTTTTCTCAGCCAAGCTAAGGGTGTAAGGGCAGGGTGTCATATTGTATCATATTGTATGAAATGTAAAGACCACTGAGACAAATGTATTTGTGATTTTGGGCTATACAAATAAAACTGATTTGATTTGATTTGACAGTCTAACCGAGTGTGTGTGTGTGTGTGTGTGTGTGTGTGTGTGTCCTGTTTGTTTCCTCAGGCGTCTGCCGTGCCACATCAGTGACGTGTTCAAGTTCTGCTGGACGCTGTTCGTCTACACTAAAGGTACAAGACACTAAACTAGACTCACTGAACCGCTAGGAGCCATTAGGTTACTATGTAAACATGTAGCCAAACTTAAGCCCCTATCTCACTGGGCTGCGACTGTTTGCGACAAGTTGGAGACTGCATTCGCAAACGAGTCTCTAAACTGTCTCCAAACGTTCGCGGAGGTCTCAATTTCCTCGCATGAGTCGCAGAGCCGCGCAGTCCTGTCGCATGAATTTTGAACATGTTCAAAAAAAGTGTGCGACAAATCTAGTCTCAAAATTGTCTCAGAGTCGTTGCAGGTGTGTCGCACGCGTCGCAAACCCTTCTCAATTTAGTCTCCGCGAGTCAGAAAGTGCGAGAAGTGTGAGACAACTTTGCAAGGGTTTGGCGAGTATTTGGCGACATATGAAACTAAATTGCGACTGCTTTGAGACAAAAATGAGACTGACATTCCGTTTGTGCGATACACGTTCGTGAGACATAAATGCGACCTCCGGGCAAGGACATTCGCAAACGTGTCGTAAGTAGCAACTCAGTGAGACTGCAAGTGAAAATTGTCGCAATTTTGTGTCTCCAACTTGTCGCAAACAGTCGCAGCCCAGTGAGATAGGGGCTTTAAGGCCGAATTCCACCGGCTGCATCTCCGGTCCTTCTCCGCTCCAGCACGGCAGAAACAAAAATAGAATTAAGAGCAGTCAGTGGGTGAGTTTCCACCACGGCCGCTGCGCCGTCTCTCTGCTCCGCTGCTGCTCCAGCTCTCCGGTGAAATACGCAGTGCTTCTATTTCTGCCGGATGCCTGAGCTCACCGCATCAATTTAGCACAGAACACATCGAGATAGACAGGAACACAAGCGCCGACAAAACAATAAAACCTCCGGTTAATTTTCAAAATAAGACACTCGGTGTTCACTGCAGGTGACATTCTCAAAACAGAGACACATATACAAGCATGTCCACTGTTCTTTTACTCGTTCGGATGGGAATAATAACCTTCCGTGCGTTCGTTGTTGTGTAAATACCATATAGGAGAATCATATTATCAAGAGCGATCGCCCGTCACTTTTATTACCGCGGGAACTCCTCGTTCTCGCGACTCCAGCTGTTCAGCGGAGCTGGCCGTGCCTGCTTTGAAAACGGAGCCGGTGGGTATTGCCGGACGTGAGCGCACGGAGCAAAACCATTGGACACCGCACCCGCAGCCAGTGGAATTCCGGGGTTACTCACGTCGTCTTGACTGGAGTCCTGTCAGACATTAACCATGGCTCCTGTGTTCCCTGCTCTCCACATACATTCAAAGTCATGTTGAAAAAGTATTCCATTGTTTCTAAATAATTATTATCATATGTAACTGTTTGTAGATGTCTGTCAGCTGATTGATATGACAGACAGTGATCCATTAAAACAATGATGTAACAACTTTAGCTGGAAAGCAACGACCGTAGAATGCCGTGATTGATCAGAATGCCACGTAATAATATATTGTGCGTGTGTGTGTGTGTGTGTGTGTGTGTGTGTGTGTGTGTGTGTGTGTGTGTGTGTGTGTGTGTGTGTGTGTGTGTGTGTGTGTGTGTGTGTGTGTGTGTGTGTGTGTGTGTGTAGGTAACTTCCGTATGATCGGTGATGACCTGGTGAACTCGTACCACCTGCTGCTGTGCTGTCTGGATCTGGTGTTTGGAAACGCTCTGCTCTGTAACAACAGGAAAGACCTCATCAACCCAACATTCAGAGGTGTGTGTGTGTGTTTGAGAGAACATTCAGAGGTGTGTGTGTGACTGTAGGGACTAAATGTATGCACCGTTTCTACAGTAGAACGGAAAGGACAAACTTAACTTTGTGTATGTGTGTGTCGCAGATTAAATACATTTGATTATTATTACACTTATACTTTATTTTTTACAAGATTATACTACAGTATCCGATTTAACTACTTCCAAATTTTCTGTGTTTGTGTGTCTCTCTGTGTGTGTCTGTGTCTGTTTTTTATGTCTGTGTGTCTGTGTGTGTGTGTGTGTGTGTGTGTGTGTGTGTGTGTGTGTGTGTGTGTGTGTGTGTGTGTGTGTGTGTGTGTGTGTGTGTGTGTGTGTGTGTGTGTGTGTCTGTTTCTGTGTCTGTTTCTGTGTGTGTGTGTGTGTGTGTGTGTCTCTGTGTGTGTGTGCGTGCGTGTGTGTGTGTGTGTGTGTCTGTGTCTGTGTGTGTGTGTGTGTGTGTGTGTGTAGGCCTGCCCGCTCTGTACCAGGCTGAAGGTCATGTATCGGGGGATGACCCTCCTCCGTGTGTGTTGGAGCGACTGTGTGAGCTGCACGACGGGCTGGTGATAGAAGCCAAAGGGATCAAACAACACTACTTCAAACCCTATATACAGAAACTCTTCCAGAAACAGGTACACAGACAGACAGACAGACAGACAGACAGACAGACAGACACATTGACAGACAGACAGACAGACAGACAGGCAGGCAGACAGACAGACAGGCAGACAAACACACAGACAGACAGACAGACAGACAGGCAGACACAGACAGACACACAGACACACAGACAGACAAAGGGATCAAACAACACTACTTCAAACCCTACATACAGAAACTCTTCCAGAAACAGGTACACAGACAGACAGACAGACAGACATACACACAGACAGACAGACAGACAGACAGACAGACAGACAGACAGACAGACAAACAGACAGACAAACACACAGACAGACAGACTCAGACAGACAAACACACAGACAGACAGGCACACAGACTCAGACAGACAGACAGACAGACAGACAGACAAACACACAGACAGACAGACAGGCAGACACACTATACTATACTATACTATACTATAGTATAGTATTTATTCAAATGATTTTTTACTGCGAACTGGAACTGTAAACTAAATTGTCCTTCTTGGGATAAATAAAGCTTTTTCTGATTCTGATTCTGATTCTGATTCTGACATTGACAGACAGACAGACAAACACACAGACAGGCAGACACACTGACAGGCAGACTCACTCACATACAGACAGACAAATACTCACTCACTCACTCACTCACACTCAGACAGCCATACAGAACTCGCACACACACACACTCTCACTCACTCACATACAGACACTCACACCCTCGGCCAGACAGACAGACACACACTCACAGACAGACAGACAAATACACACACACACACACACACACACACACACACACACTCATATCTGTCTATAGACATTTTCCTCATGTTTGTTTTGATTTGTTTCCCCTCCGATCAGATCCTCAAAGGAAACGAGGATCATCTGACTGAACTGTTGGACCCGCAGAACTTCATAGACAACAAGTGAGACCAAATCTGTGTTTGAATCCAAGTTTTAAACTCAGAAATACAGAATTAGAACAAAACATCTGCATACTTATTAGAGAAGACTTAGTGCCTCTAACTGCCTGGCCTCTGTGTGTGTACTTGTAATACTATTTTTGAGAGATCAAATTTGAGTTTTAGACCTAAAAAATTAGGACATTTCGTCCGGTTCTCAGGCCTTTAAAGGGCTGTTTGAGGGTTAACACTAGGTTTTAAGGACAGGCCTTTAAAGGGCTGTTTGAGGGTTAACACTAGGTTTTAAGGACAGGCCTTTAAAGGGCTGTTTGAGGGTTAACACTAGGTTTTAAGGACAGGCCTTTAAAGGGCTGTTTGAGGGTTAACACTAGGTTTTAAGCTTCAGGTAAGAATTAGGTTTATGTTAGGGTTAGTGTAAGGGCTGGGGTTAGGCATTTAGTTTGGATGGTTAGGGTTAGGG
>NC_137233.1:3181738-3194238 GCF_949987685.1 Ammodytes marinus | reverse complement strand
CACAGAAATATTTGGAGACACGGCAAGTTCACTATGGAGACAGCGAGAATACACCCTGCGTTCCAAATCTCATACTCTTTCTTTTTTCTATTCTACATACTACATCCGACGATAAAAATAATCTAGTAAGGATACTGTAGGCATACTATTGGGACATACTTTTACTCTTTTATTTCATCATAACATTGCGCCTTAATCCTGCCTCTTGCTTTTACATCCGTCGCATCCCCGTTTGTTTTCATACGGAGGCTTCGTCGATGTGACGTCACTTCACGTGCGCACCGGATTGTGGGTCAAAATCGCCCAAATAGGATGCAGTTTTCAACACTAACAATCTTGGCCAGATGAAGTAGGACATCCGGGTACTTCTAACCATCCTAAATCTGGCCATAAGAATTGGGACATCCTAAATGTTTTTTCTACCATACTAAATAGTAGAAAGTATGCGATTCGGAACGCAGGGGCAGAGTTCACTATGGAGACAGAGAGAATATGGTTATAAACAAAAGAAAAATTAGGAGAAATTATGAAACTTTTTTTTTTTTTTTTTATGACCTAAGGGTTATAGCAGCCGGATAGTAAATAATGGTATAACTCATTTTATATGTCTATTGTCTTTAACACAAAATATAGAAATACTGACTTTCATACCGGGGATAATATCTTGATAATATGATATTCAGAGACATCTTTACTACAAACAATGAGGTCAACGATAATTTGACATTTTTAGTCTGTGTTTCAGTCGCTCTATAAAGACACTGAAGTTACACAAGAAGTGTTGACAGTTCACAGAGTTGGCTCGAATATAAGACTTTTATATTGTATATTTTTTTTAAAGTTAATATAGATATAAAATATAGCCCTCATTTCCAACTAAAAAAAATTATTTAATTATATATAAAAAAAATAATAATCTTTAATTTTTGTGTCATCAAATTAATAAATTATAAATAAAAATAAATTGTAAATAAAAATAAATAAATAATTAAATGTTTGTGTCTTCAACCCAAAACATAAAAAATACTGAATACTAAAATAAAACACTAAGGCTAAAAACAAAGCCTTAACCCAACACTTTTGCTTGTTGTATGTAAAAAAAATAATTAATCTGATGAAAAAAAAACAATAGGTTTTGTATTCGGGCCAATTCTGTAAAAATGTTGATTCAACCTACGCACATACATACACACACACACACAAACACACACACACACACGAACAGACACACACACAGACACATACACACACACACATGAACAGAAAGTGCAAGAACAGATGTCAAAACGATTTTACTGAAAAAATAAGATTTGAACTTTTTGTAAATAGTTTTTACGACAAATCAAATCAATCTCCATTGTACATTCTTTAGTATTAAAGGCCTACTTCACCGGTTTGAATATGAAGGTGTCACAGTAAAAGACATCACAGTAATATTTACAAAGTAAGTTTTTTTTTAACCCTATATTTCTCTTTCTGTGATGTCACGAGAAAGAGAAATATAGGGTTAAAAAAAACACTCTTTCTGCCTTTTCTCAGGCTAGGATGAACCAATTTAAAAAAAAATCGCACATTTATACTATATATGATCTCAGAATTCAATACACCTTCATATTCAAACCGGTGAAGTAGGTCTTTAAACATGTCTTCCATTAAACTGATGTCTCTCTACTTGAGATTTTATCAATTTTATTAATACATTTCCTTTTTAGTATTTCCTTTCTGGTTTAAGATGCATTTAAAGCCATAGTGCGTGACCTACAAATGTCGGTTAAATTCAAAGCCATCGCCAAATGATTTGAGATAAAGTTGATTAAGCCTATTATCAGCTCCACAAAACTCTCTCTGTATTTCTCAGTATGGCAGCGTTTACAAACTGGTGTCCCCCCCACCCCTGACACTGGTGCAGGAGCTCAGAAGAAATCCCAAGAAGAGCCCAAGAAATGTTTCAGTTGTTGATTCTACTGCTAAAAAAAAACCTGGACGTACAGCAGAAGGTGTAAAAATCCTTGTGCCATCACTGAAGGCTTTACCTCATGTAGATGCACCGACAGTGTTGTTGTAATTCCTCAGAATTCCTCATGGGGGCGACAGAAGCTACGCACTATAGCTTTAATGTTTTATGATGAAAAAAAAATGCAAATGAAGAGTGCTCGACTGAAGCAGCATTTGTACCCGAGTGTGTAGTATCTACACTACTTACCGTTTTTTTTATGTATCAAATTTAACATTTTAGGAAAAGCTACAACTCTCAAAACTGTGTTGTTGTTCTTAACACCCGGCAATATAAAACTAAAACCACTTGTAATAAAATGCTGAAATTAAAAATGCAAATGTTTTTGCCTATAAAAGTACGATAATGGACGTGAATTTGTTTGTGATATTTTGTTGAAAGTTCAAGAAAATTTGTATTTTCTATAAATTGTCAAAAAGGTTTTTGTACAATAAAATGTACTTTGTGTTAATTCATTTGACTCGATGTTTAATTTTTTTTCACAATTTATTGAATTGAATTGTCTTATTTCGTGGTCCAAATATTCTATCTAACAATTGATAAAAATGGATAGTTTATGCGCTATTTTATCAACTACAAAAATAGCAGGACATTCATATTCCAGTGGTTGAAATGAAGTTGGATTTCAGATAAAAAGAAATTGCATTTAAAAAATATAATAAAAAAAATGACAGGCTATAATGTGGGGAAGAGTTGAGGTCCCAGAGAAAGATCAGGCCATTGTATTCGGTTTAACAGGAAATTAAGCTTTGCTGTATATTATTGGCTTCTGTTACCGCTGCTGCAGACTGGCACTCAGGTGTAGTCAGTGATTCTGGAGAACGCTTGTTGTCAAAATCACTTTTTATCAAAATCAGTGAATATCTCCTCATGATCCGCGCTACCTGTCTGTACTGTGTGTGCGCTGGAAAAAAAAACTCCATTGTTAATATACAGCCTAGGCTCTGTAAACGGTTATGTTGCTATCTATGGTGGGCCCACTTTGATTACATACCAGTTTACAGAGCCTAGGCTGTGTATTAACAACACCAGATTTTTTTTCAGCGCATACACACATTTCTTTTTTTGTCATCATATTGTCCTTAATCGTCCTTAAAGCCCTACTTCACCGGTTTGAATATGAAGGTGTATTGAATTCTGAGATCCTATGTAGTATAAATGTGCAATTTTTTTTTAAATCGGTTCATCCTAGCCTGAGAAAAGGCAGAAAGAGTGTTTTTTTAACCCTATATTTCTCTTTCTCGTGACATCACAGAAAGAGAAATATAGGGTTAAAAAAAACGTACTTTGTAAATATAACTGTGATGTCACAGTAAAAGACATCACAGTAATATTTACAAAGTACGTTTTAACCCTATATTTCTCTTTCTGTGATGTCACGAGAAAGAGAAATATAGGGTTAAAAAAACACTCTTTCTGCCTTTTCTCAGGCTAGGATGAACCGATTTTAATTTTTTTTGCACATTTATACTACATAGATCTCAGAATTCAATACACCTTCATATTCAAACCGGTGAAGTAGGCCTTTAACCTTGGTAATATCGTTCACGTGACATCCAAGCCAATAAAGAATATTTACTTATTTATTTATTGTTTTTTTCTGTGCAGACTTGGAATGCATTATTGATTGATTTATCATTGATACATTTCACATGCACCGCCACACCTCTCCTCTCTGGTGTGACTTCAGCAGAGTGAAACCACCAGCTGGTTCTGCGCATGCTCAGTCTCTCGCTCTCTCGCTTTCTCTGCCCCTCTCTCTATCTCTCTCCATCTCTCCATCTGCCTCTCGCTCTCTCCCGCTCTCTCTCTCTCTATGCCTCCCTCTCTCGCTCTCTCTCTCCCTCTCTCTCTCTCCTCCCTCTCTCTCTCTCTCCATCTCTCTCCCCCTCTCTCATCTCTCTTTCTCTATGCCTCCCTCTCTCCTCCCTCTCTCTCTCTCTCTCTCGCTCTCTCTCCATCTCTCTCTCTCACACACACATGATCCAGCAGCATCATCCGTCTCTCCGGATGTCAACGGCCGTCTAAACTCCCGCCTTGGTCGCGCGACATCAACACACCAGGTAGGAAAATAAATACATAAACAAATACACACAAATCACCGCGTGTCTAATCACCTCTATATTACGTCATTGATAACCTAGTCGGCATAGTCTATATAATATAACCTATTTGGATTTGTGTAAAAGGGATAGAGAGGCTATGTATGGGTGTATGTTTGGTGGATGGATGGATGTATGTATGGTGGATGCTATGAGAACCATCATTCATTCACCGGCTCGCCCTCCTCTCTCAGTCCGCCTTATCAGCACTCAAATCGGGGTAATGAATTACGTGTTAGTCGGTGTAGTGGAGCTTATCTCCTCCAGTCTGGCTCATCACCATCCCGATATTATCTCTGCTTGCCACACACACACACACACACACACACTGCTACATACACTGCCACACACACACACACACTGCTACATACACACACCCTGCCACACACACACACACACACACTAGCCTATGATACAGAGTGTAGCCTATATTGCTCCAGGGTTTTGGCCGTTTTTTTTGGCGCATCACAAGGTCACTATGGTGATGCCCGGACACCTTGCCCATGGGCATGTGCTCTAGATACCAAGGACGTCATTTTATAGTAGATATATTAAAACGATATGGCATCATGGACATAAAGGATTGGTTTTTTTTTACATTTATTTTCTTATTTTCTTTTACAACATTTGACATTTGTGTGTAAAATATTCTTAACCTTTATTTATACAGGTAAATCCCATTGAGACCAAAGACTCTTTTACAAGGGAGACCTGTTTTCCTTTCCCACACACATTCATACACCGATAGCAGGCTAACTATCGACATTCACACAAGGCAAGGTGGGTGAAGTGTCTTGCCCAAGGACACAACAACTATGACACAGGTGGCAGGGCGGGGATCGAACCTCCAACCCTTTGATCATCGGCTGACCCGCTCTACCACCTGAGCCACAGTCACCCCGTGCGTAAAATACTACTCATTTGACACAATATTTTGACACAAAAACAGGGTAATGTTCAAATAGTGAGTAAAGATACCTTCCCATATGTCCCAAAAGTTCATCCCATATTTGATTTGATTTGATTTGATTCAATTTATTTCAGACATATCAAACATACAAAACAAAATGAAAAGCATGGAAATACAATAAACAAATTATGTTTTCACAAAAAGAAAACAAATTATCTGTATTGCTGAGATATGCCTGAAAAGGAGCAGGAATAAGTATACACTTATTTAATCCTACCCCTTTTCCATAGTAAAAAAAATAAAAATTATTTTAATGTATTATTATGTTAATGTAGGCTGTTGTATAAATTCTAGGAGTGGTAGGATAGGTGTTTTATGTTGTAAAAAATAATCTGTGCGCCCCAATATGGGCTACATTGTTGCAGCCTAGAAACACATTAAAACTATGATCTATGCATTGTACTGATAGGAGAGGATTTATGAGGGAAAACATTAAATGTTCATAATCAGACTTAATGGCTCGATGTGAACGTCTCACTGTGTCAAGATGATAGATTATTATACAGCGTTGTAATTTACACCAAAGCTGTGACTGCATTCTCCGCACACACACACACACACACACACACACACACACACACACACACACACACATAGACAGATAGACACACACACACACACACACACACACACACACACACAGACAGACAGATAGACACACACACACAGATACACAGATAGACACACACACACAGACAGATAGACACACACACACACACACACACACAGATAGACACACACACACACAGACAGATAGACACACACACACACACACACAGAGACACACACACACAGACACACACACACACACATAGGCTCCTGATGATAACAACCGCTGTGTTTGAAAGCAGACAGGCGCCTGAAATGCATGTGAATAAATAAGATCACACCTAGATCTGTCAGGTTTTTCCCGTGCACTGTAAAGGCTGTGACGTTATTCTCTGCAAAATAACGTGTTAAAAAAATAATAAAAAATAAACGATAATAAAAATAAATATATATTTAAAAAAAAAATAATAATTAATACGAAAAAAATAAAACAAAATATTGGAAAAGAGTTTCACCATTTTTTTCTACGTTTGTTTTTATGTGCCAATTGCCCTTTTCCACAATATCTTGAAAGGTCTGTCTTTGTCTGTGTGTGTGTCTGTGTCTGTGTGTGTGTGTCTGTGTCTGTGTGTGTGTCTGTGTCTGTGTGTGTGTGTCTGTGTGTGTGTCTGTGTATGTGTGCGTGTGTGTGTGTGTGTCTGTGTATGTGTGCGTGTGTGTGTGTGTGTGTGTGTCTGTGTGTGTGTGTCTGTATGTGTGCGTGTGTGTGTGTGTGTGTGTGTGTGTGTTTGTCTGTATGTGTGCGTGTGTCTGTGTATGTGTGTCTGTGTGTGTGTGTGTGTGTTTGTGTTTGTCTGTATGTGTGCGTGTGTCTGTGTATGTGTGTGTGTGTGTGTGTGTGTGTGTGTGTGTCTGTGTCTGTGTGTGTATGTGTGTGTGTGTGTGTGTGTGTCTGTGTGTGTATGTGTCTGTGTGTGTGTGTGTGTGTTTGTCTGTATGTGTGCGTGTGTCTGTGTATGTGTGTCTGTGTATGTGTGCGTGTGTCTGTGTGTGTGTGTGTGTCTGTCTGTATGTGTGCGTGTGTCTGTGTATGTGTGCGTGTGTCTGTGTATGTGTGTGCGTGTGTGTGCGTGTGTCTGTGTGTGTGTGTGTGTTTGTCTGTATGTGTGCGTGTGTCTGTGTATGTGTGCGTGTGTCTGTGTATGTGTGCGTGTGCGTGTGTCTGTGTGTGTGTGTGTGTGTGTGTGTGTGTGTGTGTGTGTGTGTGTGTGTGTGTGTGTGTGTGTGTGTGTGATTTTAACTGCTTTATTTCTTCCAGCAGGGGGTGACAGCGATAATGGTGGTGAGGAGAGGAAAAAAGAAAATGGAAAAAAATAACTAACAAGGTGAGAAGCCAGTGAGTCAGATGATTTGACAGTGTGTGTGTGTGTGTGTGTGTGTGTGTGTGTGTGTGTGTGTGTGTGTGTGTGTGTGTGTGTGTGTGTGTGTGTGTGTGTGTGTGTGTGTGTGTGTGTGTGTGAGTGTGTGTGTGCATTGAGGCCGCCATGTTTCTACAGCAGCATAGAACGGACAACTTAGCGGCCTGACATGTTTTGGGGGAAATGCACCTGTTAAAAGACCAAGAAGAAGTACGATAGATAGATAGATAGATAGATAGATAGATAGATAGATAGATAGATAGATAGATAGATAGACAGACAGACAGACAGACAGACAGACAGACAGACAGACAGACAGACAGACAGACAGACAGACAGACTAGATAGATAGAAAGATACTTTATTGAAGGACAATTTTGTAATTAATGTCTATATTGTGTGTGTTTCCAGGCTTCATAATGCAGCGCGGTGGTGTAGTGGAGAGATGATCGTATCGAGGTGTCTGCGATGGATTCCTGTTTTAACGCCGTAGAGCTGAGAGAGATAAGGGGCGGGGCTGGTCGTCATGGCGCGTCTCCCACGGCGACAGCGAGCCCGGTTGTCAGGGGCTTTGAGAACGCTTCGTACCAACAGGATGAAGAGAGTGAAGAAGATATACAGGCTCCAACCGCCGCACACAGCAAGGTGAGGTTAACATAAAGTGTTGTTGGAGCGCTCCGGTGGCGTAGTGGATAGAGCGCGTACCATATCGGCTCCGGCCTTCGTTGCAGTGGTCGCGGGTTGAAATCCGGCCCGTGGACCTTTACTGCAGGTCATCCCCCCTCTCTCTCTCTCTCTCTCTCTCTCTCTCTCTCTCTCTCTCTCTCTCTCTCTCTCTATCTCTCTCCCCATTTCAACTCTGTACTGTCTAATAAAGCTTGAAAATGCCAAAAAATTATCTTAAAAAAAAAATTAGTAAAAATGATTGTATGTCCTGTTAATGTCAACACATATCCATGAGGAGATATTCACTGAATTTGACAAAACAGCGATTTTTACAACAAGCGTTCATAAGACTCCACCTTTAAATAAACTATATCCATTCCTAACGTACAGTATTCTCTGAAATGCAATTTCTAATGTCTAATCTTGGTGTATGTTATGCCCCTGTAAAGCACTTTGAATGGCCTTGTGTCTGAATGATCCTATATACATAAACTTGCCTTGCCTTCCTTCAGAAAGACCTTCAGCATCATGTTGAACTTTCCCCGTGTTCCTACGATCCTTTCGAAGAACCACAAACAAACATTTATTGTGCATAGAAAGGTAGAAAAAAAAAACAGAAACATTAATTCCCAACACATATCGAGCATATTGAGCTGTGGAAAAGGGGCAGGATTAAATCAGTTTTAAGCTTCTTCCTACTCCTTTTTAGACATATCAATAGAATCAATTGAATATAGCCTATGTCATTTTCTTATTATTTTTTTGGGGGAAATAATTTGAAGATCATTTTTGTTTATTGTATTTTTAAAATGTCTGAAATAAATTCAACCAATCACAAATCTCTCTCTCTTGTCCTTCAGAACGACCCTCATCACCTTGAACTTTCCCTGCGTTCCCACGGTGACGAGGAAAGAGCCGGAGCGCATCACAACCACAACAACCACACCACCGACCACGAAGAAGAAAACGAAGGCGAAGAAAACTTCACCCAATATAACATGGCGGACGACCGATCGGCGGATTACGGCTTCATCTTCGCGCTGGTTTTCCTCGTGAGCGGGATAGTGCTCGTGGTAATCGCATACACGATCCCTCGCGAAGCCAAAATCGACCCGGACGCAATATCCGCCCGACAGATGGAAAAACTGGAGATGTACTACGCTCAGCTGGGATCGCACCTTGATAAATGCATCATCGCGGGCCTGGGGCTTCTCACGTTGGGCGGGATGTTTTTGTCCGTTTTGCTCATGGTGTCGATTTGCAGAGGGGAGATGTACAGGCAACGCAGGGTGGCTTTCGTAAGGCCGAAAAGGACCTACGGATCTATTAACCTCAGGATGAAACAGCTGGCGAATGGAGAGAGTGTGGACGGAGGTGAAGAGGTTTTGGTGGAGGGTAAGAATTATAACTCACAGCCCGGCTCAAGCCAAGATTCCAATTTAGAACCCGGAACGAGTCGGAATTCTGTTGCTTCGACTACTAGTGTTACTGCTTCTGCTGGAGCTAACTAGCTAACTAGCGCTACGTTGATTTGAGACTGCAACTGTTTGTTTTTTTGCCGTAAGTTGCAAAATGATGGATGGATGGAGGGGCACTACGTTTGAGAAGACAGAAGAAATTCATCTAGCTGCTTTGACAGACAATGTAAAAAGTTTTTAAAAAGAAGTTAAGGATACTCTGATTTTGAAGGTAACTGTCTGAAATAGATTTTGAGATATGAGGCTAAAACGTAAGCTAAAATATGTCAAGAAAAACTGCCAACATTTGAGCCAACTGATTGTCTTTTGTTGGGATAACTTCCCATAAATGTATCTTTTATTTGTAGGCTATAAAAACTTCTAATTTTGAGTTCTACATACAAAGAATTTCAAACATTAACAGTTCTGCCAACTATACAGGTTACACACAAAACCAAGTCGGTCAAAATGTTGATTCAAACACTAAAACTGTTGAAAACAAGTTGTCATCATACATTTTAAGACTGAGGTTCTCCTCCTGCTTCTGTGCTGCTAATCAGAACAGCTGAGCGTGATTGAGAGAGGCAGCACACACACACACACACACACACACACACACACACACACACACACACACACACACACACACACAGCACACCTGCTCTCTCAATCAGTGGCAAATTAAAGAGTGGGGAAAACAACCAACTAAGAAAACACCCAAAACAAACCCATACGTAGCAGTTTAACTCAAACCTTGAAGTTACATTACATATTAATGATACGTTATCTCCACAAAAGATAATGAGTTGGCTCAAATGTTGACAGTTCTCCTTCAAATTTAGGAGTCTTAGAATTAGCCTCAGAACTCAAAAAATCTAGTCAGACAACTGCTTTGAAAATTTGAGTTTATTCTTCATTTTTTAATTTTTTCTGTGCACCATTTTTTGTGGGGCAATGGACTTATTGCTTATTGGATAATGTATTCTACCCAATCATAACGGATGTATTACTAAACATAAGAGGGCTCTAAGCAGATATAAGGTAAGCCTATATGTTTGAGCACATTTTGAGGCGAGTTGTTGAATGTCAAAGTTATTGTACCAATATGAATCGTAGGAGGTTGAAAGCACATTTAGTCCGACATATTAACACTTTATTTATGAAGTCCAGTGCTGACGCTAGTCTATCAGATATGACCCACTTTTTAAAAACTTTTTAGCCATATTCTCCACAAGATTAAAGGTGCTCCGAGGAACTTTCTAATTGTGTTAATTCTAGCGCCCCCTTTGGATGAAAACTGTAGTGTTTTTACTACACCAGCTGTTGTTCCTGGGTGAGCGTATACCCATGACACAGGCATTAAAAAAAACCTATATAAAAATAGCATTCTTTGCACTGATGGTCTCGTTTGCTGTTACATGTCATCAGAGGAAAAATGAGACTGTTTCAGAAATATTTAAAAGTTCCTCGTAGCTCCTTTAGTTGTTAATTCAAGTCTACTCAAAGTTTATTTACATAGCACATTTAAACAAAACGAAATGTAGGATAAACTAAATATCTTGTAGCTGCTGTGAATATCAGTGGTATTCTTTTAAAGGCAACTGGACTGTCCTGAATAAAGTGTTATAAAGAGAAAGAGATGCACAAATGATCAAATGCAACAAACACACACACACACACACACACATAAACACACACACACACACACACACACACACACTGAGCGTCATGCAATACCTGGACAATAACAGCATATAGAAGATAAAGGGTTAAAGGTACAGTGTGTAGAATGTATCGGCATTTTTTCACAACACTTAGAAATGGAATATAATCTTCATACGTAGGTTTTAATAAGTGTTTTAGTCGCTTGAAAATAACAACTGCAGAGATCAAGCTCTGACATATTTTGATTATTACACAAATCACGTCCTGATTATAATAATATAATAACCAGAATTTCCATACAATCTGTAGAAAATTATATGAAAAAACTGCTTCAACAGCAAATTTAACTGAACAAACAAAGATGGAGGACTGTCACTGAGTCCGTATTTTTGGTCCGAAATTGTTGCACGTTAAAAAATGAATACGAGCTCACGTTGTATCATTCAAATTTACATACGCTGAAAAAGATTTCGGATCTAGTTTAGATTTAATTTTTCTGTTGCATCCTACAAGTTCTCTCACTTACATTAACCAAAACATTTTATTTCATATTGTGATAATGAAGCAATGAAAAGGAAAAATACTCAACAGACTGCAAACATCTTGTATTAGAAATTATACAAATTCAATTACAAATTGTATTTATTTTAATTTTATGGTTTACGAAAAACTCAGACGGAATAAAAAAATACGGACTCAGAGTTGCAAGAGCCTTTTGAGGGGAATGGACCTTTAAACAATGCAGCGCCTACTAATTATACTACTGTATTTGTATTATATGTACAACAGACGTTATTTATGTCATGTAAGGATTCAATAATAAGCCTTAACGAGTGAACACACACACACACACACACACACGCACACACACACACACACACACACTGTACATTGTGTAAACTAAACGCAAATATTGTTATTATTATTATGCTGATGTATAGTGAGCCAATTAATGAGCCAAGGGTAATGTAATCATACACACACAGTCACACACACGCAAAAAGCCAAAAACACCGACACGCACGCATACATACACACACACACACACACACACACACAAAGGACCGACACACACACACACACACACACACACACACACAAGCCAGTGTGTTGCCCTGTACTTGGAAGCGTCTGTAATTAATTGCCATTACACACTGACATTCTACAGACTGACGTGTCTTTCAGTAAAGAAAAGATTTGACTATTCGTGACTAAATCCTAAAAATGCCTGAACCGTTTTTTCTTATTTTTCGTTTTTTTTTGCCCAAAATTAAATTTGTTTACGTCCAGGTGTTACATTTTTTTTATAGATAGATAGATAGATAGATAGATAGATAGATAGATAGATAGATAGATAGATAGATAGATAGATAGATAGATAGATAGATAGATAGATAGATAGATAGATAGATAGATAGATAGATAGATAGATAGATAGATAGATAGATAAGGTTACAGAGGCAGACAGTTCAGTAGAGTGTAGAAGGTTAGACTGATGTGGGTGTAACGATAGACTCTGGACTACGTGAGGAGATTCTTAAAATAAATGGATTTTACAGGGAGTGACTGTGCAAGAAAACTGCTACTTTCAACAACACAGTCAAGGTGTTACAGGTTAGATGGATAGATAGATAGATAGATAGATAGATAGATAGATAG
>NC_137233.1:3134238-3176738 GCF_949987685.1 Ammodytes marinus | reverse complement strand
GGGGGGACCAGTTTGTAAACGCTGCCATACTGAGAAATACAGAGAGAGTTTTGTGGAGCTGATAATAGGCTTAATCAACTTTGTGTTAACTCATTTGGCGATGACTTGAATGTAACCAACATTCATTCATATGAAAAAGTTACGCACTGTAGCTTTAAGAACAAATTCTGTGTTCATTTTGCTTTTGTATTTCTTTAAAAAAAAATTGTACTGTTATTCCCTTCGTTTATTGAAGAACAATCAAACTCTAATCAAAATGTTTTTTTTTACCTGCACAGACTCTGGTGAAGAGCACAGTTACACCTGTACAGTGTTCAGCTGCAATATGTTGTGAGCAAATCAAAATAACAACTAAACTGTTCATTTTGTGTTGATTAATTGATTAAATCCTCTGTAAACCTGGTCGAAAATAGTAACAATCAATATATGAAATCAATGTTGGGCGTCTCAATAAGCCTTTACAGAAATCTGATTGAGAATAAATGTTGATAAAAATCACAAAACTTACTCAAAAAGGTTCATTTAGTCTAACTTGGTAAGTTAACTTGTATGTTCATGTAAACAGACTAGTATTCATTTGACATGTTTCGACTACTTCCTGTTCAAGTTCCAACGTTGGATCAGGGAGGCAGTGGAGATCAGGAAACGGGCCCAGGGGACAGTAAACCGGGACGAGGGGGCAGAGCCGGCCGCTTAGTTCGCTTATGCCTCGGGCCGGCTCTGCGAGGGGGCATACATGCTCTCTCACACCTGGGATGCAGTTGACGTGGGGGGAATAAGACACTTGATACGGAGATGGTCTAATAGTCACTTTATTTAATCGTTGAACAAAACAATCATTACTCATTCAGGCCTGGCAGGTTAGCTCTTTTCCCAGACATCCTCTCTATTTTCAGCAAACATTTCACAATCTACAAACTGGCTCTTAACCGCCTACACTGTTCTCCATAGAACAGACGGACAGCAGAGGACCAGCCGTCCTGCCTCTTCTGGCATAGCCCAATCAAATACGTAAGGGTTAATGCCCGACGAGGTGTCCAGGTATCAGGAGTTAATGGACACCGTGGAGGCGAGAACTGTCCGACGCGCAGCGAGAGGGATGAATGTATAGGGAGTTTTGAATGTTCTATACCTGAGAATATAAGGACACCTGAGAACATACACACACACACATACACTCTCTCTTGCTTACACAAACATACACACTAACACGGACATCCACACAAATTCTCTCTCTCTATCACACACACACTCTCTCTCTCACAAACATCACAAACATACACACACACACACATTCACACAGTCAAAAACATACACACACGCACACACACACACACAGCAAAATATTCTAACTATAGAAATCGATCCTATGAATGCACATATACAGTAAATGTGGATTTTAAAATGTAATAGTTTTGGAGAGAGGCTGTTCTTCTCCAATAGAGAGCTGAAGTCTTGAGGTGATTCTGCATGTTATCTGTGTGTGACGACGTGACAGTTTGATTGTTCCTGAGGAGTTGTAACGATGTAACCATAACGATAGCGATTTTTTTAAGTAGATTTTGTTTACGTGACCAATAAAGAATTCTTTTTTGCTGTTTGTTTTTAAGACATTGTGTCCTGATGTGTCCTTAACTAATGTGTCCACAAGCTACTGCCACTTCCTTCTACTGCTGCAATGCTTTGTGTGTGTGTGTGTGTGTGTGTGTGTGTGTGTGTGTGTGTGTGTGTGTGTGTGTGTGTGTGTGTGTGTGTGTGTGTGTGTGTGTGTGTGTGTGTGTGTGTGTGTGTGTGTGTGTGTGTGTGTGTGTGTGTGTGTGTGTGTGTGAGTGAGGTTATGTGGGTCAGTGCTTGTTTTGTACTTATTAAATGTGTTCTCCATTGTAACTTGGTGTGTGTGTGTTTTGTGTGTGTGTGTGTGTGTTTTGTGTGTGTCCCTGGGTGAGTGAGTGACAGTCCGTTTCAATTGATATAACTTTTCCAGGATGTTTACAAGAAGTAAAGAATCTGAGATATTCCAATATTACATTAACCCCAAACGTGACATTGTGTGGACCTTAAACAACAACAGTAAGTCATACTGTTGCGGAATTAAGCCAATAACCTGAATATAGAAAAAAAACTGTTTACTTTATATCCTTCTGTTTTGGTTTAATTAAAAATTGTGGGTAACACTTTACAATATGGTACACAACATCGTTGTACCTACCATATAGATATGCATTAGCTACAAAGTGTTTTTCTGTAGCAACTACTACAAAAGTTTTTTGATAGGTCAGGTATCACCCTGTGGCCGAATGTTGCATTCCTGCCAAGGTGCTTCAATGCAATGACTGGCATGCTTTGCCCCCGCCCCTTCCCCCCGCTGAGGAGGGCAGGTCTGAGCTACTGTGCCCGATGTGGAGGAGCTTTTTGTTTGCCCTTATGCTCCAACAAAACAGAGGATGTGCCACTGGACTGTTGATACCATCATGGGAGGACACTCAACAACGAACAGCAACTGATATATCCCACTGTCATGGGTGTGTGTGTGTGTGTGTTTCCCTTTTCCATAAAAAGACATTATTGATATATAAACAACAGAGCAAAGGTAGGATAGCCCAGTTTCAGTCTGACCAGCTCAGTGTTGGCTTTCCATCTCCGTGGGGTAAGACTGGCCTACTAAGGGAGGGGTCGGCCCATGGACCTTTTATAAAATGCACTCCCCAATCCTTTCCATACTAGGCTACTACACACAAGGGCGAGCAGCTGAGAGACAACGGCTTTTTTTAAACATTTTCGTAGAAATGAAGTTTCTCTTTCTGCTGGCTTTGTCTGGTGTTACATATGGACAGGAAAACGGTAAGAAAAGCTATAAGTCCACTATGTTTTAATAATGTCGTAGGCCTATGTCTCAGTTATGGGGCTGAGGCAGCATGTACGTGTGTGTGTGCAGTGTGTGCAGGGGTGGACTGGCCATCTGGCATACCGGGCATCGTCCCGGTGGGCCGGCAGGCATTTTGGGCCGGGCCGGGTCCATTTATAAAAAAAAAAAAAAAAAAAAAATCTTTTTTTTTTTTTTTTTTTTTTTTTTTTTTATGGACCCTCGGCTGTGTGACTCGGCCCGGCCCGGCCCGGCCAAGTCACACAGCCGAGGGCCGAGGGCCCTTCCCTCTCGGGAGTGCCATGGACATATAATTGTGCGTGCAGGCTGTCAACTTCACCTGAAAGTTAAATAAAACTTTGTCCCAGGGGCACTCATTATGATTGGTTCTAGGCTGGGCCTGGCCCAATCACACACACAGCAGAGGGCCGCCCATTCAGAGGCTGCATTAAATTGTATTATCATGCATTCAACTTCTACTCCGTAATTATGAGCATCTGACGATGGTCAGTTACGTTCAGGGCCGTCGGACTGCGGACAGGCTTGGGGGGCCCAAGGCAGAGGGGGGCTGCACCCAAAAAAAAATATATATATATTTTTTTTTTTTTTTTTTTTTACTGGCTCAATATAGGCCCCTGATCTTTGAAGGCCCAGAAAAATGTTATTTAGGGAAAAAAAAAGATTTCATGGGCCTTTCATTCGTCAGTACATTTATGTTATTTTTTAAATAACATTGTTCGGGGCTACGAAGATCAGGGGCCTATATTGGGCCATTAAAAAATACAAACAAAGGAAAAAAAATCCCGAAGCTGACTGGATTTTTTAAACATGTACATTTCTTCTTTCTGCTTTTTGGTCATCTGTGTCTATACATTATTCCAGCAAATAATAGCCTACTGAATAACTTACATAGGAAACAGTTGATTTATCCTTAGTTTTCTCTTCAAAGTGCACCAGATTGATGAATTTTACTTTAATATTTGAAAAAAAATCTTCCGGGGGAGCATTCCCCGGACCCCTCTAGAACAGTGGTTCTCAACCGGTGGGGCGCGCCCCCCCGGTAGAGTGGGGGGGGGATGAAAAAAAAAATATATCTTAATCTTAATTTTTTTTTTTGTAATTTAAATTTTATTCCTGATATTTAGCCTAGTTCAGAGATGATATGTATTTTTTTTCTTTCTTAACTTTTTTTGATAGGTAGTTGCCAAGTTCATCACACAAACACTCCAATCCACTGATATGAGATCAGTTTGCAATTTTCAAGTACTGAATTAATGGTAGGACTGTGGCCACTAGAACTGGTCTCTGGTCAGCAAAGGTCTTGAAAACAGCATAAGTATGCTTGTGACATGCGTGCCACCCATGCATGTGTATAGGCACGTGTCCCAGCAGATTTTTGAAATCTGAATAAAAAAAATTAAGTTTGTAGTTAGCAAGTGTAACATGTTCTTAGCAAGGGCAGGCTTTCATAAATAAAGGTTTATTTTTTTAGCAAGATATTTGGTCAAAAGCTAGTTGTCATCCGTCCCTCTGTCCAGTTGTTAGGCATCTGGCTGCTAGCAAGTTATGTTGTCTTGCTAATTTTATAGATAGATAGATAGATAGATAGATAGATAGATAGATAGATAGATAGATAGATAGATAGATAGATAGATAGATAGATAGATAGACACTTTATTGATCCCTTGGGAGTGTTCCTTCAGGGAAATTCAAAAATCCAGCAGCAGCTGTAGTACATGCAACAAGACACAAGCAAGTCACTAAAATGCATCAATATACATGGTAAAAAAGTAAAATACAGATTTATATTTATAAATACATTTTAAAAAGAAGCAGCAGCAGCAGATGTTAGCAACAGTTATTCATTTATATCTCTGTTTGACCTTAGTGTGTAGTAATAAATAAATAAATAAATAGATTATGCAAGCTGTTGCGGTTATGTTCCATCAGCCACCCCCCTCCTCCCTCCATGTGTGGAGTTGTGGAGTGTGATGGCACGATGGACAAATGAGTTTTTTAGTCTGTTGGTTCTGCATCTGGGGAGGAGCAGCCTGTCACTGAAGGAGCTTCTCTGGTTGCTGATGACAGTGTGCAGAGGGTGGCCGGTGTCCTCCAGGATGGCCAGAAGTTTCCTCGCGGTTCTCTTCTCTGCCACTGTCACCAGACCATCCAGCTTCATGCCGACCACAGAGCCGGCACGCCTGATGATGCTAATTTTACTATTCATCTGAACTGAAATGAATATTGACTTTTTCCTTTATTATCTTCGCCAGAATGCACCAGAATGCTTAGATTACATGTTAAAAACACAAAAAAATATTCTGGGGGGGATGCCCTCAGACCCCCCTTCAGGGGTTTAGTTTTCTGACAAACATTACAATGGATACTAACATGATTTGGGCATTTGGGATTATAAATCATCTTTGAATTGGTTGTACAGCATATCACATGCTATTCATTCAGGGGTGTGATGGCCACCCCACTCTAGCTCTGTGGCCCACCTTGGCCACCCCCAGTCAAAATGTCCTGGAATCGCCACTGAGACACACACAACTCCGCGTTCAGGCTGCACAGCACATTAATCGCAGGTAGCATTTTGAGCTAAATCTGGCCACTTTCCAAATCCAAGACTCAATAGTTGAAACATTCTCTGAACTGGGTTGTCAGACAGCAGTGTTTCCCATTGATCATAGACTTTGTTTTGTGAAGCTTTTTCATAACAGGTATACCTATTGTAGAATTTATTCTGTGTATGTTCTATTTAGGCTACTATTTTCTTCTCTTCTAAGGAGATTTTAAAAAAAAACATTTCCTCAGTGTCACATAAAAGTGCACCAGAATTTAACGTTAAATTATAAGAAATTTCCGGACCCCAACCCTAAACCCAATGTTCAACTCATAGGTGCGCCACTGGCCTAGCCCTTGTGATAATAACAATAATAGAGTATCTATCTATGCTTTGGGGGGGCCCAGCTTGCAGAAGGTTGAGAACCCCTGCTCTAGAAGGTCCAGGGTCCACGACACAGTCTCCCAAATTCCTGTGAGAAACACTGTGTGTGTGCACGGTTATTAAGAGTCATTAGACCAGGGGTTGTGTTCAAGTACGCGTAATGATTTGGTCATTCATCAATAGAAACATTGTGTTGTTATCTGGCTCAGAGAGTGACCAGTCACTCATACGTTTTGGACTAAAGACAAACATAGCTTTTACATGTTTGTATTGTAAGACCGCCTCTCAGAGAGCCCATCAGGACTTCCTGTATAGGGGCCCAGAATTTGGAGCAACGCCCCTGCCTCCACATATCGTATAAATAATCATGGTGGGCTGCCATGGCCAAAAATGCCAGGGCTGAATTTTTGTCCCAGTCCACCCCTGAGTGTGTGTGTGTGTGTGTGTGTGTGTGTGTGTGTGTGTGCGTGCGTGCGTGCGTGCGCGCGCAGGGTGAGACAGCCTTAGTGTTGCTGTTTAATGGGCAGCCAAATAGGCCAATGTGGTATTATTTGTTTTCAAGTTGATGAGAGCGTTTCGTTTTCACTGCTGATTTAAAGGTAAGGGTGTATAGAACAATGTTTAATGTGGGTGTGGCCGCTGTAGTGTGTGTACACCAACAACATTGGTTTCCATAACGTGTTAATACGCCGAAAAAAAAGTCAGACGCTGGATGTGTGTCCCAGAGATAACTGATAGAGAAACACTCTGTTGAGACTCATACCAGCAGTTGACAAACTAGTGAGTAGTGCTATTTGAAATGGCCATGACCACCTAGTACACCATGAGCGATGCCTTAAATATTTTAATTTAATTTAATATGTTACTGTATTGTGTAATTTTCTGCTTCATCTTTCAGGGACAGTCTTGGTGGTAGAAGAAGGGCATGACATCACTTTAGCCTGTTCCCTTGATGGGAACCTCCAGTTGAGATCCTTTCAGTGGAGGAAAGATCCTCACACAGAGGTTTTCCTCTATGATACAGATCTTCATTATAACAATGTTCGCTCAGGCCAACATGCACAGTTCATAGGTCGCGTGTTTCATTTCCCAGATGAACTGCAGAGCGGTAACGCTTCTATACTCATCAGAGGTGCACAGCCGGCCGACAGTGGAAACTACACCTGTCTTCAGCATGAGAATCCAAAACACCACATCAAACTTGTTGTTCGTGAGTGCCTTCGTTTAGTATATTCAGATATATTTTTCCATCTAGACTTTAGACGTTATTGTCCCCAAGGGGAAATTCTTTTTCACTTCATAGTACAGTTAAGCTAGACGATAGATCTACATTGATCTTCTATATACAGCTGAAATGTGTATCTATGTTAGACAGTAACACATTTATAGTGCTTTATCCGTCCTTAAAGAGGACCTATGTAAATTTGGGTGTGTCAGAGAAGTGAACATTTTCTAAGGTATATTCTCATAACTGAATAAACAAAACTTTCCTCACAGGAAAATGTGATCCCTGGAACACTGTTTGAAGTTAGAAAGCTTCCTGAAAAGTTACTGTTTCACTGTTGTTGTTTACAGCAGCAGGGCCCACAGTTTGGTTTACAAACATATTGTTTATAATATTCATTATTCAATACGTAAGAATTACATAGTAAATATGTTTAGTAAACTAACTGCAGGCTCTGCAAATGTAAACTAATTCCCCTCCCTTGAAACCACACAGTGCACCTTTAATAATGCTTTTGTTTATACTATGTGTGCAGATGCCTCTCCAAAGCCAAACATCGAGATACTTGATCAAACAAAGTACCGGGCTCAGCTGCAGTGTGTTGTTAGAGGAGCTTCTCCTAAACCTGAAGTCCAGTGGCAGGACAGTGAAGGAAACATCATTCCTGCTGAAGAACCACAAGTCACAGAGAGAGGAGGCAGCTACAACGTTACTGTCCAGACAACCGTAACCAAGACAGACCGCTACCGCTGTGTATCCACACAGGAGGGAATCCCCTATCACACTGATGCTCAGACCTTTGTCTTTAACAATGGTGAGATTTCAAATATTTAGGATCGTTCAAAAGGTGCAGTCAGTGATTCTGGAGAACGCTTGTTGTCAAATATTTTTTTCTTGTCAAAATCGGTGACTATCTGCTCACAATTCGCTATCTGTCTGTACTATTTACAGAGCTTGGGCTGTGTTTTAACACTGCATTTTTTTTCAGCAAACACACACAGTAGGCTACAGACAGGTAGCGGATCGTGAGGAGATAGTCACTGATTTTGTCAACAAGTGTTCTCCAGAATCACTGAATTCCACATGTATCTGTACATATAAACGTACTGAATGTGCTTTTTATGATATCAATTTGCATTTAGAGTAACATAAACTTTTTATTTTCAGGTCTGGCAGACTTCTCCAGAGAAGTTGCCATTGAATGCTTTTTTGCAATGACTGCTTGTGTCACCTCAGCTTGTCTTATAGCTCTGTTTGTTCTCGTAAAGACAGGGCGCATCACCATACGCTTTGTTGAAGGTACAGTTGTATATCTATTTAACTTTCAGTATCACCATTTTCATAATGTGCAGACATAAACAGATCAAACACACTGTCTCTTTATGTCAGATAATTAATTTTCCTTTTAATTCCTAATTTGGCTTTAAGTCAATTTGCGAGTCAACTGCATGTCATTTATTCTTTTCTTTTCTTCAGGTGCAGAGGATCCTCCTATTGAACGACTTATGTTCCAACAAGTTGAGTTACAGCAGTAACAAGGGGTTACTGCACGGCCACACCAGGCACAGGCACAGGCACAAGGGCCCAAGGGTTTAGGGTGCCCTAAGCCAGAGATACTGATAGTAACTTTTCATGTCGCATTGTCAAAGAGCTCAGTCACTTTTCGTTTGTTTTTATTAGCCTATATAATGCTGGATTAATTAGGTTATTACTGTGACAAGGTAATGCACATGTGTATATTTGTTTATAGCCTACTGGTTTAAACTGTATGGGATATTGAATGAGGTTTAGAGTATTTTTGATAAACGTGGTGATACGCACAGTATCTTATATTTAATCTAAAAAAATAAGTAAACATTTTATTACTTACTTGTTTGTTTGTCTGCTTACTCATACAGTGAAGTGGTGATATTATGCATGTTTAAGGGTACTGTTTGCACATGTATTTTGAATACAGGGAATCCAAACTAATATTGAAGTAAACAAGTTGGGTTTAAGAACCTAGGGCCCTGCCCTCTATATTATTGGGGTAAAACGGGCTACATAAAATGGAGGCATCGCTGGGATCAGTTTGGGTTTCCAGATAACCAGTACCAGTTAAAGCTGGGGTGGAGGATTTGGGGAGAAAATGGCAGTTGGGATAGAGATTTGAATCCAAATACCTCAACTGCTCCACTTGTTCTCTTTGGTCCCTCCCCTATGGTCCCTCCCTGACACGCTCTACACCAACAACGTCGGTGCCAAAGTGAATGGATGTTCCCCACAGCCATTAAGAACAGAGAATCAGAGCCTCGCTCTGATTGGTCAAAGTGTACAGCTCATGTTAACTTTGACCAATCAGAAATCATATACCCCAGCATTAATACAAGTGACATTAAAGCTGCAGTAAAAAAAGAGACAAATAATTGAGAATGGAAAGTCAAGGTTTTTCCTGTCAGGGTGTTCATCTGAATTAGTCATTATTTACAACAACATAAACACATTACCTCGTTGTGATTCATACTAACTGCCGTCTCTCGTTCATTCACTTTGTGTGAGGACACGGAAGCCTCGTCTGAATGAGGCGCTGAGAATAAAGGTTGTGGTGTTGTTATAATTAAACATACGGAGGTGCAGAAAAAGGGCACACCTGGGTCCTCTACGGATTCTGGTTTTTTTCACATAGGAAAGGAGCCTCGATGCATCCTTTAACCCTCCTTTAGCATAGGTTACTCCTGACCAACCTATGCGAAAGGAAAGGAGATAGTTGTATCCCATAACCCTTTATGGCGGCAAGATTTAAAGCAACAGGCCACTGACAAAGTACTTGAAGGTCACATCAAGGTGGAGAAAAGTGTGAAAGCTTTCTAGTGCCAAGCCACTAGATGGAGGCCAAGAATCTAACTAGACTAAACTTTCCCTGCGTTCCAAATCAAATACTTTTTTTTTTCTTCTATTCTACATATTACATCTGAACATGAAAATAATCTAGTTAGGATGCAGTAGACTATGCTACATTCGGGACATACTTTTACTTATTTATTTCATCATAACAACGCGCCTTGATCTTGCCTCTTGCTTTTATATCCGTTGCATCTCCATTTGTTTTCATATGGAGGCTCCGTCAATGTGACGTCACTTCAGGTGCTTATAGGAATGTGGGTCAGAATCGCCCCAAATAGCAATGCTGTTTTCAACACTAAAAATCTCGGCCAGATGTAGTAGACTGATCAAACAATCCCAGTGGTCGAAAATGTTTGGTTAGTTTGGTTTGGTTCTTCGGGGATGTTTAGGGAAACATTGACCACTGCTCATCACCATGGCGACACATTTCCCCTCATACTGTTCATGTGCAGAAGGTTTCAGTTTAACTTCAACAGGAAGTGACAGACCATCAAATGCTGTGTCAGGGCCCTGTGGTACTTCTTTAAAGTGCTCTGGTTCAGGGCTTTTTTTTTTTTTTTTAACTTTTATTTATACAGGTAAATCCCATTGAGACCGGAGACTTTTTTTCAAGGAAGACCTGTTCCCATTCCCACAGACATTCATACACCGATGGCTGACTATCGGGAGAAATTCAGGGTTGCTCAGGGACACTTGGACATGTGGCAGGGAGACGGGGGATCGAACCACCAACCCTGTAGTTGAGAGTCGACTGCCCTGTATACTTCACCTCAGCGAAGGGAGAAGAGCTACACCGCTGTGCTGTCGAGGTGCATGGGCTTGTAGACAGTCTGAAGGAAACAAAAACTAAACCCACAATAAAAAGAGAGAAGAAGCTCAGCTGATGTTGGTCAGGGCATTTCTCAGCCTTGCAGTTTAGTGTTCACACGCATTCTCTGCAGGAAATACTTTTTCTATTGTTTTTAATTTTTCATTATTTCAATAAGAAACTTCTAGTGCAAAACTGTTTGTGGTTAAAGTCCCTCGCAGCCACCCCCCCCCCCCTCATCTCCCGCCCGTTCTCTGCATGTAATTTCCCTCTCTGACCCATTACATCTCTGTCTTTCCATACTATTAAATATTAAAAAGCATTGAACATAAAAAAATAATTCTTCAAAGAAATATACATTATAACCCTCTTGCCTCATATTGTGCAAGCCTTGTGGCCTTTATTTATGGTTCTGTGTTCGCTGTGATTCCTTATGAGGGATAAGAGGTTGTTGTGTCCCTTGCCAGACAACTTGGAGACATACAGTACGTGCACTAGAATGTTTTGCCCTGTCACATTCTTTCACTCTCTATCGGAGCAGGTAAACGACACACACACACACACACACACACACACACACACACACACACACACACACACACACACACACACACACACACACACACTAATCATCCAAACACATCTAGTCAGACATCTAGCAAGCACAAGACACATTCAATTGCACCGTTTCTTATAGTAGACCAATAAATTCAAGACTTTATTGTAGGCTACACCTCTCTCACCACACAGTTACACGGACTTTGTAACTGTGTCTTTTAAAAGTGCTACATAGGCTTAAATAAAGCTTTAATAACTTACTAACAATCACAATTTTTTTGGCCGAACAGCAGGGCAGAGCACTGGAACGCAGTGCGTGTGTCAGAGACAGTGACCAAGATACACATATAAGAACTTTTTTTTTTTTTATCCAAACCTTCTTAGACAGTAGCCAATTAGATTGCTCTCTGACTGAATGACATCAAGTGCTACCAGCAGAGATGTCAACTCAAATGCACATTACCCTCCTGACTGATCAGACTGGCTGCAGCAAAACACACGTTCAACCGGGTGCTTTTTTGGAAAATTAATTTCTTTCTCCCAGTGTGCGTTTAATTTCTGTGTGGATTAATGACATCTGGACAACAAGCACTGTAAGTAAGTTGTGATTAATTTTGTAAAAGAGCTCTAGTGTTTCAGGTTTTAGTAACATTTTAGAACCAAAAGTGGAAAAAGTTGTGTGATCACGCAGGCCTGTCAACATGGTGATACCTGCCACAATCATAGGATTTAGCCTATAGGTCGAATCTATGGGCCAAATCCATGTTTTTCATTAAAGGTGCACTATGCAGTTTCAAGGGAGTTTTTTTTAAATGTTTAACAATTGCAGTCTTCACTTATTTTTCAAATCATATTTTCTCCATGTTATTCTTAATATTGAATAATTCTATCATCATGAATCATTCAATCAAAAATCAATTATTTTGAGGAACCTGGAACCAAACGTAAGACTAGAATATGTTTTTGTAAACCAAACTGTGGGCCCTGCTGCTGTAAACAACAACAAACAACAGTGAAACAGTAACTTTTCAGGAAGCTTTCTAACTTCAAACAGTGTTCCAGGGATCACATTTTCCTGTGAGGAAAGTTTGTTTATTCAGTTATGTGAAAATACCTTAGAAAATGTTTCACTTCTCTGACACACCCAAAGTAACATCTTCCACCTGTATGTTTACCCTGGGGCGGCTGAGATAAGGGCCGGGCTGTAATGAGCTGTGACGGTTTGAATACCTGAGATCTAAGCACACACACGGCGCGTGGCACTAATCCTCCTCCGTACACATGAAAGAAATTAAAAAAGGCTTGTGGCGCAGTGGGTAAGAGGGTCAAATACACCTCAATTGTGCCTGTCCCTAAACACAGCTCCCCAAAGAGCCTGAATGACTACTGACCTATGGCACTCACTTCCACCATCATGAAATGCTTGGAGAGGCTGGTCTTAGCCCACCTGAAGACCAAACTCCCCCCCACACGAGACCCCTATCAGTGTGCCCACCGTCAGAACAGGAGCACGGACCATGCCATCACCACAGTCCTACACCCAGCCCTTTACCACCTGGACCTGTGTAACACCTACCAAAGGCTGCTGTTTATTGATTTCAGCTCGGCATTCAGTACAATCATCCCCTCCAAACTATTCAGTAAGCTCAGTGTCCTTGGCATCGACCCCCTCCTACGCAATTGGATACTGGACTTTCTGACCAACAGACCCAAAGCATGTCAGACTGGAAAAGCTCACCTCCCAAAACACTGGTCTACCTCAGGGCTGCGTGCTGAGTCCCCTCGTCTACTCCCTCTTCACACATGACTGCAGTCCTGTTCATGCTTCAAACACAATGGTGAAGTTTGCAGACGATACAACAATAATAATAATAATAATTGATAGGTTTTATATAGCGCTTTTTTGGAGGTCACTCAGCAACAGTGCTCGGGCTCATCAGCATTAATGAGGAGACGGCATACAGGAAGGAGGTCCGGCATATAGCAGAGTGTTGAACCAACAACAACCTGGTCCTCAACACACACAAGACCAAAGAGATCTTTGTGGACTTCAGAAGGAACCAACAAGGCACGTGTTGTGGAAAATAGCAATTGCAGAGGTAGACAGGTTTAAATGTTAGAGCTCACTGCAGGAGACCAACACAACCTTTTAATAGATATACGTCGACGGGTGTTGCTGGGACCCGTGACGATGAAACCATATGCCTATTTTAAGCTTTGGGGAAGATTCGGTTACCACACGACACACGCAATGGGGAGGAGGTTGAGCGTGTCACCAGCAATAAGTTCCTTGGAGTCCACATCTCTGAGGACCTCTCCTGGACCCCCAACATCACAACCCTCTTGAAGAAAGCCCACAAACGAATCATCTTCCGCAGGAAACTGGCTAAAATCCATCTATCCTCCCAAAGTGCTGTTGAACTGTTACCGCTGTACCATCAAGAGCATCCTCACCACCTGCATCACAGTCTGGTACGGAAACATCAAGGACCTGAAATCACTGCAGAGGGTGGTGAAGATCGCCCAACGCATCGCCAAGACAACACTCCTTACCATAACCTCAATATATGAGAAGAGGTGCCTACGAAAGCCAGGTAACACCATAAGGGACACCTCTCACCACAACCATGGACTGTTTATCCTCCAACGTGGTACATTCATGGCTAAGGTGTCACAAAATTCCTGAAAAAGGTGTCACGTTTAATTGACGTCCTTTCATTCTGTTTCAGAATATATAGGCCTATCACCCATTGAATTCACTCCCTTTCATCCTCCTCCTTCCTCTCAGTTGCAGTTCAATGACACCAGCCGATAATGGCGTTTCCTTTCGGATGTTTTTTCATTGTCCTGGCTTCATCTGGAGTAACTTATGGACATGTTAAAGGTAAGAACGGCTCCAGTTCACCATATTTTATAACCTAAGTGCCACATTTCGGTAACACTTTACAATAAGGGTGCATTAATTAACTGGTAGGTAATGCTTAATTAATGCTTAATAAGCATTAATTAAGCATTACCTCACTGTTATGCTTAGTTAATGCTTAACATAGCAATAGTTAACTAAGCAAATATTAATGATTAACCAAGTATTGACTTAGTGTTAATCACCAAGCATTAACAGTCAATTAATGCTTAATAAGCATTAATTACATTAACCGATAATAGCATTAACCAATGTACCCTTATTGTAAAATGTTACCCAAATTTCTAACTAAATGTCGATGGGTTTTCTAAGTCTATTTTCCAGTTCAACAATCATCCCTCCATGATCACCAGTGGGAGTAAATTGTTTTTTCTCAACGTCCTCGAAGTAATAAGAACATACGTGCCTTGTTTCAGAAATAAATTGTTTCTCATATTATGTCGTATTGAAGCAGAATTATCGTTGATATCGAGTGGCAGAAAGTTTGGTTGAAATCCTAAATTATTTATTGTTATCCATGAGATTAAAAAATATTTTAGTTTAGTTTCTAACTCGGAAAACCAAAAGGCTATGACGACTATCAACCTATGTACATCTTTCTAGAGACATCGCTCTGGTGAAACAGGCTGCACCAGCTTTAGGGTGCGGCCTGAACATTGTCAACATTGTTTACAAAGTTTATCCTTCCCCTAGTTCCCGTTTACAGGGCAACAACAGCATATATTTGGATTTGCAGAAAAGATTTGATTTATGCAAAAAGTGACAACAGCCAACATGACTTGGGACCCTTACTCTGTCTTTCTGAGATGTGCTCTATACTTCCTGATCAAACAGGGAACTGTCTAACCAAAGGTGTCCAAGCAATTATACTTTTAAATATCACAATTGGGTGTCACACCCTATGATTTCTCTGACAAAATCTATTTATTCATAGCTAATTCAAAATGTTGTACCTAGACTTTGAAAAGTACTTACTCCCTAATATCTGATCTGTGAGATCATTCTGTACTTTCTTTTTAGAAGATTTGCATTTGTTTTTCTTAGTTTAGTTCAAGTTTTAAATGTGTGAAATGTGGCTGGAACAGTCACACCATATGAGTTGGTTCTAGTTTGGTTGAAAACTGTGAAGTGATTAAATTGATGTAAGTAGAGCCTATTAACCGGCTCTACATCAGGCTTGTTTGATGCGGTGTGGGCCAATACAAATTAAGGAATACACAGAAGATCATGGAATAACTGTTAAACAGGTACATTTCTGATCGGAGTGACAGCTGACTGAACAAATCAGGCAACAGGATAAGTTCCTCCTTATCTTGGTTTTGTGCAATAGGCCCCTCAGCAAGCTGATGCACATGCACCACTTGCTGGTGAAAACAGCAACAACAACCTGCCACAACAAGGGGAATGTTTTGTTGATGCTAGATTCCATCATTGTATCTGGACAGAGCTTTGTTGTGGCCACATGAACAATACCAAAAGATTGAGTTTAAGTTAGAATAAATAATAATAATAATAATAATATGGCTCGTGATGTAAAGAGCTCTGTGACTTTCTGATTCTTGTTCTGAATAATGATTGAAACATGTTTCCTCTTTAGATGCAGTCATAGTGTCTGTGGGAGAAGGCAGAGATGTTATCTTACCATGTTCCCTAGTCGGCACCAACATTGAGTCAAAGCTCTTTGACTGGAGGAAAGTTGGTCAGACAGACGAACTGAAGAAGGAGGTTTTCATGTATGATGCAGGCCATCATTACAATAATGGCCTTAACGGACAGGATCCACAGTTTAAAGGACGAGTCTCACATTTCCAAGATGAACTGAAGCACGGCAACGCCTCCATACTCATCACAAAGACCAAGGTGGCTGACAGTGGAGACTACACCTGTGTTTTTCTGGAGCCAAGTCAAAGTCTTCAGCCAATTCAAACATCCCACATTAAGCTGCTTGTTGGTGAGTGTCAATAGATGCGCACACACTACGGACAGGTAGCGGATGATTGCAAATTAATTGACTTTGTCCCTCTGCCATTTCCACTGCCCCAATGCCCTTTAGCTCCTTTACTGTCAGCGTGCAATTTTAATCATGAATCGACCTCAAATCTTTTTCTCTGTCTCCTCTTGCTCTGTTCGTTCAGAGCAGCTATAATGAATCTGTCCTTCTGCTGTGATCTCTTCTCTCTCTGCTTGGTGAGATAAGATAAGATAAGATATCCTTTATTCGTCCCACAGTGGGGAAATTTCGGTGTTGCATCACACATTAGAGCAGGAATAAGAGCACACAGGAGTAAAGAGCACACAGGAGTAAAGAGCACACAGAGGGCACAGCAATAGCTGTAAATGCTTATTTAGCTTTAGACTTTGTATAAGCTTATGTTTTAGCTTTAAACTTTGTATAAATATAAACTATAACTATGTGAGTTAGCAGAATATGGGCAGAATAAATAATAAAGTGACAGTGACACATGTAGCACCATTATTGCACGTTCTTAAGTTACAGTATTGCACATGATTTCAGTATATACAGGTGAATGACATGTACAGGGTCAGCAGTTCTGATTGTACAGTCTGACCGCAGCAGGAAGGAAAGACCTGCGGAATCTCTCCCTCACACAGCGAGGGTGAATCAGTCTGTCACTGAAACTGCTCTCCAGAGCAGACAGAGTGTCCTGCAGGGGGTGACAGTCGTGGTCCAGCATGGATGTTAGTTTGTCCAGGACCCTCCTGTCCCCCACCTGCTGCACTGTGTCCAGGGGGCAGCCCAGGACAGAGCTGGACTTCCTGATGACCTTGTCCAGCTTCTTCCTGTCCCTCTCTGTGATGCTGCTGCTCCAGCAGGCTACTCCGTACAAGATGGCTGATGCCACTACAGAGTCGTAGAAGGTCTTCAGGAGAGGCCCCCGTACTCCAAAAGACCTGAGTCTCCTCAGGAGGTAGAGCCGGCTTTGGCCCTTCCTGAAGAGAGCGTCCGTGTTATGAGTCCAATCCAGTTTGTGGTTCAGATGAACACCCAGGTACTTGTAAGAGACCACTCTCTCAATGTCCCGTCCCTGGATGTTCACTGGGGCGGGGGCAGCAGAGTGGCGTCTGCGGAAATCCACCACCATCTCCTTGGTTTTCCCCGCGTTAATGAGGAGGTGGTTCCGCTGACACCAGTCCACAAAGTCCTGCGTTAGTCCTCTGTACTCTGCGTCGTCGTCCTCAGTGATGAGTCCGACGATGGCAGAGTCGTCAGAGAACTTCTGCAGGACACAGCCGTCGGTGTTGTGTCTGAAGTCTGCAGTGTAGAGGGTGAAGAGGAATGGTGCGAGGACGGTCCCCTGGGGGGCCCCCACACTGCAGGTCTGGACCTCAGACACACAATCCCTGGATCTCACAAACTGAGGTCTGTCTGTGAGGTAGTCCAGGATCCACTCAGCCAAGTCGTTGTGGGAGCTGCTGCTTCTCTGTCTCTGTCTCAACTCAGGAGACTAACGGCCTCCACACACATCCTACCTCTACTGCGCGTCTACCTCGCGTCTGCGTCTGACTTTTTGTCACTGACCGTGTAATCAACCTAGAGCGAGCACACATCCAACCTCAGACGCACTGCTGATGCGCGTCGAAGGCACGTCTGCAGCGACGCTCCCCTTTACCTCAGCAGGCTCGCCTATTTTTTTCTGAGAGCCGCGCGTCTCTCTCGCGTCTCTCTGCTTTAACTGATAGAGAAATACTCTGCTGAGTCATATTGACTTCATACCGGTGTGAGTACCAGATATGCTCGGCTGCCAGATAAGCTCGGGTTGCACAATGATGACGCACTTCCTGTAAATTATATTCAAATAAACTTTAAAAAAAACAGTTTTCCCTACCTTTTCCTGAAGCGAAAATGTATTTACTGTATTAAAACCAACATTAAGCTTACAAGTTTGGCATTCGCCTTTTATTAAATAAAACTGAGAAAACACGAAAGAACTTCATTTTTAATGGGAATTATCTATGAAAACTCTATGTAGAAAGATAGGGCTTTTAGAAGCAGCGCTGCAGCAGCAGCAGCAGCTGCTGAGACGTTCCATGTGTGTCCGAGAAAAGTCCGAGAGACGCAGCAGTAAGGTAAGGCGACGCGCTCCAGAGGTAGCATTCACACGTTTCTGTAGTGTTTTTTGTTTTTCATTAATAAACTTCTAGTGCAAAACTGTTTTAATAATCCTTTTTTTTGTGTGTTTGCAGGAGCCTCTCCAAAGCCGTACGTCTCCACACTGCATCACACAGATGTCACGGCTCTGTTGCAGTGTGTGGTTGAAGGAGCTTCTCCTAAACCTGAACTCCAGTGGCAGGACAGTGCAGGGAAAGTAATTCTTGCTATAAACCCAGAGGTCACAGAGAGAGGAGGCAGATATGATGCCACTCTACACGCTATTGTGTGGAAGACAGACCACTACCGCTGTGTATCCACACAGGAGGAAATCAAACATAGTGTTGCTTCTGAGACCTTTGTCTATGTCCATGGTAAGATTTGTGTGCTGGAAGCATTCACAATATAGTCCTTTAAATCTTTATGCTTATTTTTCTTCTTCTGTATGTGTTTTGTCTCACTGATACTCCTTTCACACCGACGCAAAATCGGAGCTAGAGCCCAGTTAGAGCCAGTTTTTTGGTTTCACACCGCCAGAGAGCCGGCTCCGGGCTGGAAAAACCGGTTTAATCCAAGCTCCAGGATTGAGCTGGGCTAGAGATGAGAACTGCCTGCGCCAGCGGCCGGGGGAGGGATTATCCTGACCAACCAGACCAACTCAAACCTCATGGCCGCCATATTTTAAAAACACCGCTACTACGAGACGTAAACATAACATAATTACCGAACGTAGCGATCAATTCGACCGGCGAAAATACTCTGTGGGTCCTGTTTGGTCAACAAAGCAAAAAGTATGCTTTTTGTCAGCCTTTTTTTCTCAGTTTATTGAACATGTTAAAAACAAAACAAACAAAACGAAACAAATTAGTAGTAAAAAAAAAACTAAATAAATAAAATAAAAACAAACAAATTGGATCCTCCGGATCCTAGGGAAAGAATACAGTACATTACTCAAATAATATAGTTCATATTGAGGCTACAATTTTATGGTTCTTTTCAGCGTCTTTCTAAATTTATAATGGGAGCGGAATATTCATACTAGAGTGTGGAACCAACAGTTAAAGCAGGGGTGTCAAACTCATTTTCACAAAGGGCCGAATTACGACATGATAATCACACGAAGGGCCAGACATGTCGCTGCCTTCTTTTTAATCCAAAAATCAAACAACATATCTAGGTATATAACCTGCGTACATACGGGGCATAGGCTAGGTTTTGTTTACATATTTTGGGGGACAAATTATAGGTGGGGGGTATGGGGGTGCTCCCCCAGAAATGTTTGTGCGTCAAACACTTAATTTCCTGTGTTCTGGTAGATTTTTCTGTTTCTGTTTTCTGTGCCTTTTCTGCGTAAATTTATTGAGGAAATGTCTTTATTTTTGTAAAGGAAAAGACAACATTCAGGTTCCTGGTGAAACAATTATGAAGGACTATAATGCAGTAAGGCTCTCAGGCATCCTGGATTGAGCCACAATATGTTTTCTCTTGGATTTTTCAAAACTTTCTGCACATTCAAAACATATCAAGTTTTTTTATTTTATTTTTTATAGGAATCATGACGCACCAGTGTTAAATGTTTATGACACTTTACATTGGTAATGAAATGCAAAGCCACCATTGGAAATGAAAGGGGTGGGCTATCAGCGGCTATCTAACGTTAGCTAGTTAGCTAAATTGTAACTTGAGGCAAAAGTTAGAAACCAGATAATGTTAGCATTCATCCTTAGACAGTTGACACAATCAATCATCATATTAGCATGCTATTTAGCCACATAGATTGGCCTATTTACAGCCATTAGAAAAAACATATTTTCTTCAATGCAAGTTCATCAATTCATGGCTTAAAATCCTGAGCTGTGGAACTTTCAGCAGACATTCCTAGTGGTAAGCTATGCGAGTGTCCTAACGGTTGGGAGCGTGTGCGACGTGCGGATATGGCACAGGCTCCACATGAGAAAAAGGACTCTATGTTGCACCTCATCTCCTCCTTCTGTTATATCAAAGTATTGTCCAGCCCATCCTGCTCTACTGTTCCACCTGCTTCTTCAACATGCTCACTGTCAAAAACCGTGTCAAGCTTACACGTGTCACAAACATTGCTGCCAAATTAATCGGTCTCCCCACACCCACACTGTCAGAACTGAATCTCAAGGCCATCTCACGCATTGCATCCACAATAGCACAGGACAACACTCACCCACTCAACTGCCACTTCACTGTCATGCCCTCCGGACGCAGGTACAGGTCCCTGTTGTGCCGGAGGGCTCGCTATGGCAAAAGCCTGGTGCCTGCAGCCATAGCAGCCCTCAACAAAAGGCCAAGATAAATCACCCCAGTCCCACCCTGTTTATATATCCTGTATGAATGTTTACTTTGTTTCTGTCTATTGTCTGTCGGCGTGCAGCCCATAAATGTACATGTGATGTGAAAAAGAATTTCCCCTTGGGGACAATAAAGTCTAAAGTCTAAATAATAAAAAATCATCATAATTATTATTTATTTTTTTCGCGGGCCGAATTCAATGGAATTGCCGAATTGGTTCGCGGGCCAGATTAAATATTGAAACGGGCCAGATTTGGCCCGCGGGCCAGAGTTTGACAAGTGTAGAACAGGTGTAAAAGCCCCCCCACACACACACACACACCACTTTCTAGTGTTTTTTAAAATTATTTCATTAATGGGGGCGCCTTTAGCTCAGTTGGTCCCCCTCCCAGGCCGGGCCCAGCAGCAGACCCGGGATCGATTCCCACCCGCGGTCGTTCTCTGCATGTCACTCCCCTGTAAAGCACTTTGAGTGGCCTTGTGTCTGAATTGTGCTATATAAATAAACTTGCCTTGCCTTGCCTTGCCTTGCCTCTCTGCCCCATTTCACCTCTGTCTCTCTGCACTATCAATAAAGCATAAAAATGCCCAAAAATATATTTAAAAAAAAAAAAATATTTCATTAATAAACTTCCAGTGCTATAGCTGTCCTTAATAAACCATTTGTTTGTACTGTGTTTGCAGGAGCCTCTCCAAAGCCATACATCTCCACACTCAAACAAACAAAGGACAGTGCTCAGCTGCAGTGTGAGGTTCTTGGTGCTTCTCCTAAACCTAAAGTCCAGTGGCAGGACAGTCAAGGAAATATCATTCCTGCTAAAGAACCGAAGGTTTCATACAAAGCAGGCCGCCAAGATGTCATTCTACAAACTACTGTGACCAAGACAGACCGCTACCGCTGTGTAGTTACACAGGAGGGAATCCCCTATCAGACTCATACTGAGATCTTTGTCTTTATCAACGGTGAGATTTCAAATATTTGTGTTTTCATACAAACTGTAAATTGATATTTCAGGGATTCTGGATAATGCTTGTTTTGTCAAAATCAGTGAATATCTCCTCACAATCCGCTATCTGTCTGTAGGGGAGACCGGGGTAAGTAGGCACACTTTTTACTCTAGTGAGAATTGCTCATCACCTTAACATCTTTCAATAGTCATTCCTACATTAAATTAGGAATGTGGCTCATTTGGTAGAGCGGGTCGGCCGATGATCAAAGGGTTGGAGGTTCGATCCCCGCCCTGCCACCTGTGTCATAGTTGTTGTGTCCCTTGGGCATAACACTTCACCCACCTTGCCTCGTGTGAATGTCGATAGTTAGCCTGCTGTCGGTGTATGAATGTGTGTGTGAATGGTAATGTGGGAATGGGAACAGGTCTCCCTTGCAAAAGAGTCTTCGGACCCAATGGGATTTACCTGTATAAATAAAGGTTAAAAAATAAAATAAAATAAAAATTCAAGCTTAAAGGTACAACGAGTAAGTCGGCACGTTGGCGACACCTTTGAACAAAAGCGGTAGTATTTTTACGACGCCAGCTGTCGTGAAGCTGTTTTCTAGCTCGTGCAGGGCCTCAAGATTCAAATAATTAGGAAGCAATATAGTGCGTGTCCGTGTGTTGAAAGTGTGAGGGCACCGGACTCTTTTCGGCTCGGTGAGAGTGGTTAGTGACACAGCATCAACTACACCTGACCTGATTGCAATGAGTTGATCCATTGTCACCTCTCACGGAGCTGAACGAGTATGTGTCCCCAGTCCCCACACAAAGCGAATGAACGAGAGACGGCAGTTAGTTATGGATCACGATGAGGTAATGTGTTTATGTTGTTGTAAATAATGACTATTTCAGATGAATAATGGTCATCTGATGATGCTGGTGAGGCAAAGTAAACTTTGTTTTAGTAGGCTACCGCTCATTCATTTAGGAGTAAACACTGCAGTCTAGGTTCGCTGCGTGAAATTGTGTATACGTTGCTTGGCAACGCCCTCCCGCCCGCCTATCACTCTCCCTTTGAGCTTTTCTTCATTGCATTTTATTTTTTTTTCTTTGATGGTTCAGCCCCGTTAGTCATTATGACGACAAATAACTGTCTCAAACAAGGCTCCCGCTCCCCTTCTAGGATGACCAGATCGCATTTCCATTACTTTTCACACGTCCCGCAAATTGAGACGTTGTCCCGCATTGTTATTGAAAGTGAGCCCCCCTTTTTAAATGCGTGTTTTATAATCTGGCATTTATCCGATAGCTGTCAGGAGACAGCAGTCTCCGTTTGTCTGTGTGTGTGTTTGTCTGTGTGTGTGTATCGGGCTGCTGGGCTCAGTGGCTCTGTGAAGGTGCTGCCTGCAGTGCTTCAACGTTCACTTTCCTGTTACTTCAAAATAAAAGCCAACTCACGTTTGTCAAGTGAAATGCTAATGTGAAGCCAGTGAAATGCTTTTAATGTGAAGCCGCAGCCTTAATGCTCTATTTGTTTAACAGTAGCTAACTTAACTGCTGCACGCTGATCTAAAGATAGTGTTTTTTTAATTTAGAAAGCCGTGTCTCTGGCATTACCGGTGGTGACACGAGTTTATTTTGCTAAAAAAACGGCACTTTGTCCCGCATTGTCCCGCACAAACGTAGTCTTTGTCCCACATCTGGTGAATTGGGATCTGGTCTCCCGCTCCCCTTCCCTCACCTGGAGTGATAGGCTTTTCAATTCACGTTCCTGCGCCACACTGAAATCTGCGACCAATACGGATATGTGACCATAGAGCATGCACGCGTGAACCGAAAATCGGACTGGGTGTACGACCAGATCAAATGCAGTAATAAAAACTATATAAAAACGTCTTTCTTTGCACTGATGGTCTCGTTTGCTGTTAAAGGTAATTTATGATTATCAGAGGAAAAATTAGGCTGTTTAAAAGATATTTAAATGTTACTCGTTGCCGCTTTAAGGTGTTGGCTTGAAATGTGAACCCCTCACTTTTTCTAACTTATTGTAATAAAGAAGAAATTTACCATCAAATACACTCTAACACATTGTGACAACCAACCCCATCAAGGGGTCGGTTGTCACACACTATGGGGTTGTTTGTCACAATGTTATCTTAATGGGGAAAATCTTAAAAAGAAGGCAAGAAAGCAGAACTACATTTGTAAATTTCATTGTCAAGTTGAAAAATAGGCCTACATAACTTTATGCATCTTAACACAAAATGAGCAAGGAATAAACAAAAAGTAAATCCATATTAAGACCAACCTACTGTATGCAACAACATAAAGAACAAAACAAATAGGTCTAACAATAATAGCCTACTCGACTAGGCTACACACATTCACTATCTGAGTTACAGTGATGGCAAATGTAGGGTCTGCTCACTCTAACTAAGCAGAGCTTGTGTGCCCACTGGTTGCACATACAACACTTCTCCCTTACCTCCCCTGAACGGGTGCTGGAGAACGTTTCCATAGAAACCAAACACAAACTATCCTCTTAATCTGATGAAGATTCCTCCTCCTGTCTCTTTCTCTTCTGTTTATTCTTCTCCAGCTGGTGTGGAATGCACTGGGGTGCAGTAGCCTTGGCAACTGGTCTAGTTTGGGATGCACTGGGTCGTTTTGATTTTGTTGCCCTTTTTCTCTTTTGCATGCTTGCTGCTTTTTCCAGCTCTATTCTCACCTTCTCTGGGGTGTCAGTGAGGATACAGCTTGACATTTTCTTTTGTTATTGGGTTGCTTTCCTGGCTGTACCCTTTCGATAACATGTGACAACCAACCCCCCAAAAAATGTGACGACCAACCCCAACTGGAATTTCTTGCTAGCATCTAGGTCAACCATCTGACAACTAATTAGCTTGCTAACAACAATCTAAACTATAGCTTACCCTTCACACTTTTTTAGGGTAACAAGTGTTTTGTTATAAACCCATTGTGTAAAAGCCTTGAAGAAAAATACTGAGGAGCTAAATATTTTCAATTTGACATGAAAAACACAAACAGTCCTCTCACCTCAAATTCAGCAGTCTAACTCCAAGGAAGACTATGTAGGTGACCTCTGATCCCAATTCTAGATATTTACATACCAAAATTGAACAGACAGCGCCATCTGGTTACGAGATATAACGATTGTGACAACCAACCCATGTGACATATAACCCTGTTCTCCCCTACTGTGTATGCGCTGTTTACAGAGCGTAGGCTGTGTATTAACACTGAATTTTTTTATTCAGTGTTAATACACCTGCGTACCCCTTATGACCAAGAACAGATCCAAATTCTCTTTTGTACCACAAGCCATAAAAGCCTTAAATCAGTCAAAATAAGCTAGATGTCCAGCTGGCCTGGTCATGTCCAAAGTTGTATAGTGCATTGTAGTGTGTAATGTATGTTCTTCATGTTATGTCTGTCAGTGTCTGATGAATGGACTATCTGTTTGTGTCATTTGTCTGATGTCATGTCATGAAGTGCGACTGTGCCGCAAACCCAACTGCCCCACGGGGACAATAAAGTTTTCTACTACTACTACTACTACACAGTACAGACAGGTAGTGGATTTTGTCAACAAATGTTCTCCAGAATCGCTGAATCCACCTTTAACTGAGCACAAGAGAGTAACTTTGTGTTCGACATTGGGGGGGGGGGGGGGGGGGTTGAGACCTCCACCTATCTAGATATTTGGGGGCATTATGAAAAGTTATGGGGGAAATTACGCCCTTGACTGTGCATGTTAACATACTTAGTGTGCTTTTTACATGATATGAAGTTACATTTTGAGTTAGCCTACATAACATTTTTCTGATTTTTTTTCAGGAATCTGCAGAGAAGTGGTCCTCATATCCGTGTTAGCAGTGTTACTAGTGATTGTTGAGACAGCTTCGGTTATTCTTAAAGCTCTGATTGTTTTCAACAAGAAAGAGTGGTTCCCAAAGCTCTAAATAATGTACAGTAAGTTAATTTAATAATAATAATAATGGATTAGATTTATATAGTGCTTTTATAGGCACTCAAAACGCTTTACAGGGATCCAGGTTCCATTCATTTGCACACAGTCATACTGGTGGTGGAAGTGTGGCTGCCATTCAGCGCCTACAGCCCCTCCGACCACCACCTCAAACATACAGCAGTCACACACATTCACACGAGGCAAGGTGGGTGAAGTGTCTTTCCCAAGGACACAACAACCATGACACAAGTGGCAGGGCGGGGATCGAACCGCCAACCCTTCAATCATTGGCCGACCCGCTCTACCACCTGAGACACAGTCGTCCCAATTTAACTTTCCATATCACCATTTTCATAATGTGCAGACATAAACAGTACACACACACACACACACACCCTTTCTCTTTGTGTCAGATATGAACCAGATGGTATTTTTTTTCTTTTAATTAATTAATTCTTAACTAGGTCTGTATTGTTTCAAAAATGACAGCTAGTTTTAAGTGAATCTTTAAGTACATCTTGTTTTAAGTGAATTTGCGAGTCAACAGTATGTAATTTATTATTTTCTTTGCTGGTATGGTAAATGGACTTGTATAGCGCTATATCTCTGTTTATCACAGACCCATTCACCCAGTCACACACACATTCATACACCGATAGCAGCAGCTACCACGCAGGGTAGGCTTAGCACTAGGGTGCTAAGCTAACTAAGCTAACTATCGGGAGCAATTCGGGGTTCAGTGTCTTTCCCAGGGACACTTCGACATGTGGCGGGGAGACGGGGGATCGAACCTCCGACCCTGCACACCAGAGGCGAACTCCCTACCCACTTCGCCACTGCCGCTTCCAACAACCTTTGCTGCAGGTTGTTGGAAGATAGATCCTCCTACTGAACCTTCAAAACAAGTTAAAATCCAACTTCCAACATGTTGAGTTACAGCCAGGAGATGATGCTGCTCATTGAGTGTGTGAATACTTTTTCACATCGTAGGTTGATACAAACAGAAAAGTGCCACCTTCTACATTCTGGCTATATTTACATTCAATTGGATGTGGGTCTTAATGAGACATGCTTTTATCTAATCACGACTGGTGCACTTTTTGGGTTTGGCCATTCCTGTTTACTGTTGGTCCATATTGCTGCGGCTAGTTTTTTAACAGTTACAAAAAAGCCTGAGCATATGACCCGTGCACTATAAGCTATGTACCTGACAACAATATGTGTCATAAAGGTGTTTCTCGTTCTCGTCAAAACTGAAGTCTGGGAGAAATGGGATTTTGTTAAAATATGAAGAAGAATTTTTAGTGTTTGCCTCAAAAAGATTTGGAATAATTTGCCTCTGAATGTTAGTCTTTCCTAGCCTGGCACCGCCCGCCTATTTACTTCCGCTTAATTTTCATTTCCCTTCAGTAGTCAGTCTGGGTCCGCGGTATATTCGAGGGTTCTTCTCAGCCAGAACAGAGGGAGTGGCTGAGAACAATGATGTTGAGGTTGTGCGCCAGTTTCAGTTGTAGTCAGAAGCCGGCGCATGACATACGTCACGACTAAACGTTATGCGATTGGTTGGCAGATCCAGAGTGGCACTGGGCAGATCCAATAGTTTTAAACCTCAACAGACATCCGCCTTCAATGCCTATACAGTTGTATTCCTTTGCTTTAAACTAAGTGTGAAATCATTTTATAAGACATAGGGTTAGGGTTTCTGATGCAATACATAGCCTACTTCATATTTCTGGTGGTAGTTTTCCTCCTTGTTTGTATTCCCTGACGTCTAACCAACATAAATGCATTTATTTCCGTGTAACACATTTGCAATGTACATTTTGAAACATTTAGAGACATGTTTTGAGTCGTGCCTGATGAATATTTTTCCAAGAAGGTAAATAAGTGGAATTCTCAGGGTATGTGCACACTTTACACGATTTTGTAAAAACCTTCAGAATCATAAAACATACGTGGAAGTTTATTCGCTTGTTTTTATTGTCTGTTAAATGCGATCGGTGCACGAGAAATAAAATATTTTTAGAGAGTGCGAGTGATTGAAGAAAACCCGCCTTTAAACCACAAACAGTGCACTAGAAATATAATGTTTCTGGCAATTGCCTGCTTCTTGCCTGCCTGTATTTGCTCTTATTATGCACTTAAATAATGTCTAATCTTGATGTATGTTATGCCCCTGTAAAGCACTTTGAATGGCCTTGTGTCTCACTTGTGCTATAGAAATAAACGTGCCTTGACTTAAATAGTGTTATGATTCGTGTTTATTTTGTTTCATAAGTATTTTCTTAACGCTGTGTCATTTGTCCTTTTATAAATGCTGGTGCTTTTATTTTGAAGCAGTAAAGCTTGCAGGAGATGTAGCCTGTGTGTGTGTGTGTGTGTGTGTGTGTGTGTGTGTGTGTGTGTGTGTGTGTGTGTGTGTGTGTGTGTGTGTGTGTGTGTGTGTGTGTGTGTGTGTGTGTGTGTGTGTGTGTACAGGATATATAATAAAACAGTACATAGAGATATTGAGATGAATGCTATGGGACAACAAACCTTTACTTTGAAAGGCTTAGTTCATTCTTTAAAAGCCGTTTGAATATTGATTTGTTGATCCTCCGCTTTTATTTTTAAATCAAATCAAAATAGTTTAGTGTTAAAATGGTTGAACCCATTCATATACAACAAAGCATGAAGAAATATACACAGTGATAGTGGCCGGTCTTCCTCACAAGAGCTTGTAGAGAGACATCATATCTGCCTCCTCTCTCTGTGACCCCTGGGTTTAAAGCAGGAATGATGTTTCCTTCACTGTCCTGCCACATGAGCTTAGATTCAGGGGAAGCTCCTTGAACCTCACAGTGGAGCAGGGCTGTGTCATCTGTGTGATGCAGAGTGGAGACGTACGGCTTCAGAGAGGCTCCTGCAACACAGTACAAACAAAAAGATTATTAAAACAGTTTTGCATTAGAAGTTTATTAAATTAACCGAGTCAGCTCCAATATTATATTTTATGTATGCCTATTTGTTTTATTATTATTTTATTTTTTAAAGATATTTTTTTGGCAGTGTAGAGACATAATTGAAATGGGGCAGAGAGGGGGAGTGACATGCAGAGAACGACCGCGGGCTGGAATCGAACCCGGGTCCGCTGCTGACCGAGGCCCATGGGGGGGACGTCCTACCAACTGAGCTAAGGGCACCCCCACACCCTTATTCATTTTTCTACAATTATTACTGCACAATAATATTGATTGAGAATCTCAGATGAGACCAAGATGACATATTCAAAGGTAATTAGAGCAAAATGTAAGCGTTAAGGTTATGCAAGTTTTCGATCATACTTTGGGTGCTACAAAAAATAAATAAGCGTAAAGCCCTGAAACCAACCTACCCTCAAAACTATAAAGTTGGCCTATGTTTGGTTGCCACATTTAGGCTTAGTTCATTCTGCTCTCATCAATGCAACAGTACTGAAATCATTACTGAAATCATTACAAAAAAGTTCTTAATCTTTGAACACAAATCTGTTCCTTCAGTTATTTCCAACTTCTTTGTGCCTTGTATCTTTCTTTGCATCTATTTTTATTTCTTTTTTTAGAAACAATACAGAAAGCAGGACCTGGGTGGTTACGGCAATAATTAAAACAGGATGATGCTGCTCGTCAGCTTCATTGTGGTATGACCCGGCTGGTTGGTCAATTGGCCAGGTTTGTGAAAAACTGGTCAGACCTGGCCGGCCGTGTCTACCTGAAGACTTAAAAATTAACATCAACAACAAATTCTTCAAACAAAAAAGAAAAAAAGGTGGTTCTCAAGTTTCCAACTTTGAAAATTCCCGGAATTTTGCAACCCTACTCAGGACAATGACAGAGTAACTAGCCTGTCCTGGGGCCTGTTTCAGGTAGCTGGTTTTACATACTCTGAGTTTAATCCTGCGCTCTGAGTTGGTAAACTCAGAGCGCAGGGTTGATGAGTAACTCTGGGTTTTCGGTTTCAGAACAGTGGATCAGCGTTGGGTTTATCAACTCTGAGCGTGTTCACTCTGGGTGGAGCGTGTGCGTAAAAGCCATCGTCAATGGATCGCTGATAACATGATTCACCATGGAAACAGAAGAAACAAATGCTTGATCCTCCCACTTCTCCACTTCTCAAAAAAGAAAAAAAGAAATCTCCGCTCCTCCCACTAGAGTTAGAAATATTAACGAATGAGCTTATGGTAGCCTATGGAGAAGAATTAACGGGCTATTGTCTCATAACTCTGATCTAATCTCCTCGGCAATTCAGAAAAAAAACAGAGCAAACATTTTTTGTCAAGAGAATAATTTCGCTTCCGTATGAGAAGCCATAGTCTATTTAAAAAAGTTACGCATATCAGCTGTAAAGTAATAAAGCTGGCGCGGCACATCATTGCTGACAGTGTTTTATATTCGCTGTATAGGCTACTATGTTGGCAAGCTATAGCCTAATAGCCTACTGTGCAGTAAACAGAACAGACTGTCGCTTCTTTTAAATGGGGAGTGAAAGACATTAACGTCAAAACACATTAGGTGACAGTTTCCATTGAAGAGCCTGATTGATTTATTACCAGATCCATTTTCCTCAAGTGATCACAGTTTAAATTATTATATAATTTTTATATTCATATTAGGCTATTTAACGAGGCTCGTCTGTGACTTTAGGATCGCACAAGGGAACTGTAACAATCGCATGCAGCCGCAGCGTTATGAATCCACCTGACATAAATCTGTTCAGTGGCACAGACATTAAAAAACATACAAAACAAATAGGTTTATTAATCTGAATGTAGAGCATGTCACGATGTGTAAGGTGGCCGCCTATATGAACGGACCGAGGGCTGAGAACAAAGCTACTGATCAGATAAATGATCGGTCAAACGTAAAATCATTAGGAAATGATAAAAACATCCCGATGGAGATTTCTATGGAGTGATTTTGCTTCAAACTGTACAGGGACGCGTGTGACAGTGACTCTTTCTTCAGTCGGAGCTGCAGCGTAAAGTGAAAACAAACTCCAGGTAGGTCTAACCACCTCCCGAGCAGGTTAGACCCACGGCGTATGTTGCCGCAGTAACTGACTCTCGGTTGCGCTGAACCTGCTACCTGAAACGGAAAACCCAGAGTTTCCACTAACTCAGAGCGAACAAACTCTGGGTTGCCTCAAAACCAGCTACCTGAAACAGGCCCCTGAAGACTTAAAAATTAACATCAACAACAAATTCTTCAAAGAAAAAAAGGCGGTTCTCTACATGACCAAACCGACCTACTAAACCTGTTTGTAGACTCAGGACAATGACAGAGTAACTAGCCTGTCCTGTTTAAAAGAATGTAGAAGAACTACAAAAGGTACCTGTGAGGGAATTTTGGGTCTTTAGTTGTAATATTAATGGGAAAGATTGAGAGGTCATATATGCCTATCTTGTGTGTCTGTCTCTCAGACTCTAGGTCAGCCTTGGAGCCTGTTAGGAGACACTTAGGTCAGTTGTATAGATAAAGTCTCATCTCCTTAGACTCCAGAATGTTATGGTTCACTGTGTTCAGCTCTGAACCAAAACATTGGTATGCTTGGTGCCTGAGCCGGGGAGGTGATAGAGATAGCGCGAGGTTAAAACACAGCTCTAAGCATGAGTTTGTCAGAATTGAAGTGCAAGTCACGAGAGTTGCAGTCCGGTTCTCCTTGGCCAAGTCTGTAATAAATATTCCTTCATAATTCATCCAAGTCTCCTGAAATATTCTTCCACCTGAGTTGACCTCCAACCTTAAACAGAACTTCCATCACAAATTGGCGTCACGAACAGGATTGGTGACGTAGGACGTACATCACGTTGGATGTGAATAGTTTGACTTATTTAGACAAAGTCCATCTGTCTTAAAAAGCTGCCTGCGGTTCCAGAAAATTTTAAAATTGTCAATAAAATGCACTGAGTGGTCAGGGCACGCAGTTGAAAGCCATGTGTTCAGTGCTAACAGTCTAGTGAATCGCTCAGGTCCTCTTCTGATTGGTGGCAGAGGACCACTGATAAACACCTCAGCATTCAGTGAGCTGACCGTGTTCAGGAGATTCTTAAAGTCCCGTTTCAACATTTCAGACTCTTGTTTTACAACATCATTTGATCCGATGTGCAGAATGATGTTCTTTACAGCTGTGTGAGCAGCTGCAATTTCCAGGATTCTCTCTTCTAGGTCCGACACCATATCATTTGGATAGCAGAGTACTTTGGTATCAACACTAAACATGCTTTTCATATCTCTAACAGAAAAGTCTCCAACAATCAGGTTTTCAGGCCCGGTCGTTAGCTTGGTTAGCCCGGTTGTTAGCTCTCTCTGTGGCTCTTGGCTTTCGGGCCTTACCTTGTTGTGTGAAGGCGCTATGCTATCTTGGTCATCAGAGGGAAATCCAGGGACTTGCATCAGTGGAGTAAACCGGTTCGACACTTGCACACTTGTTTGCTGTGGAAGTTTGTGGTTGTTACCTCTCCCCCTTGCAGTAATCCATTGCTGCGGCCTCCGAGGCGCGGGGGTTGAGGAGGCACCGTGCCTGAGTGATAACGCAGGCCAGCCATCCAGATCAGTCATCTCATGGTGCTCGGCCCTGCCGGTTATCCGTCCTCCCTTTTCCAATCTCTTTGGCTTTCCACCAAGACGATTCCAGGGAGGGTTATCACTAACCTGGACACGGCCCTTTTGTTTCTTCATAGCCTTGTCGGTGCTAGTTAGCTGTGCATTAGCTCGATCTTGTCCACTGTTTAAAGTCACTGGTAGAGTGGTGTCGTTCCCACATAGTCCATTCACTTCAATGTTCATTTCTATTCGATTAATTTTTTGTTTCCAGTGCTGTAATCCTCTGTAGGAGTGTTTGATAGTCCTCGTTAGATAAGGGAGGCATCTTGCTGCTAATTAGCTTTAGCTTAGCGCCTCACTTCCAGTCACCACAGGCTTGTCCTGTTGTTAGGCCCCCCTCACGTTCTATTGAGAAGGTCGTAAAAGTGTCCAAAAATGCCTGTAGTATCTATAAAAGTAAAAATATATTTTGTGGCGAAATGTGTTTACTCAGCTGTATTTGTTTATTTATTTGTTTATTGAACAGGGACAATGTACAGCACATAAGCAGTACCAGATTTAGCTATAAGCTCATTTTCATCTGAAGTCCCTGGGCAGGAAACAGAGTATTACATCTCTGTCAAGATGGGAAACCTCACACTGAAGTATAAAAACAATAACAAACAATTTTACAACAGTAAAACACAACAACACAATACGAACAATAAAATCACAACATTTAGGACACCACAACAACAACAACATCACAACAGTAAGACACCAAGAAAACAGGACATCACAACATTAAGAAAACAATCTATGCATGATGGGTGCATGCTTGGGTTGATTTCAGCCATGACTTCATCATGCCTCTCAAGCAGACAAGCACACGAGCTACAGCTCGTGTGCTTGTCTGCTTGAGAGGCTTCTATGGCTGCTCTCAAGGTCTGCCACCTTATCTATTGTTTTTACTCACTGCCGTCTGTGACTGCATGTAGAAAGAAACCTTAGAATGAGTTACTCTCTCCTGTGTGTGAGACTATTTAACTGATAAAACACACATTGTAGAATGTTGTCATAAAGTAAATGTTCCTTACTTCTTTCACTAATCATGTGCATTTAAATGTGTAATAGTCAATAAGCTAATTATCTGAGTCAAAAGGAAACGTTTATTACAACCAAGTTGAAATGAAGGAAAACAACATTGATAATATCTCAAGATCTGCAACTTACTTAGCAATGTAAATAGTTTTAGGATATTGTCCAGAAGGAGTCCAAGGGTCAATCTCCTCTCATAATTTTAGGCACTGTATTGTATGTAAATGCTTCTCTGTATCTCATAATTTGTTCCTCAGCAACAGCTCTCTCTATAGAATCTCTGTGTCTGAGCCACTGCATAGGCAGCAGGAACAAGAAAATATAATAGATCTCAACATTACAGCTAATTTGCACAACAATTTATTTCGGCACTTTACTTTTTAACTTTTGGATTTACAAAATCAAAAACTATAGTCAACATTCAACAAAGATAATCAATTCTGACTCTGGTGGTGACATCTTGCTAGTCATATCTCACTGCTGTCTTATATTATCACTGCAAATAAGAGTGTTCAATTTCAACATCAAACAGCATATACTCTTTGAAGGGTTAGCTGTACAATAACAATTGCACATGGTGGGGATTCTTTAGCAACATTCTGAATGCTTCGCACATCAAACATGTAACATTAAAATTTGGTAAAACCAGCCATACCTAACCATACAAACTTTCATTTACTGACTCCAAAAACTGGGCAGCTTGTAGAGCTTTATGATCTGGCAATGTGAGGAACAAACCCTCAGGAGTACAATGGATAGTGGCGTTAAGTTTACAAAGCAAATCTCGGCCCATCTTACAGGACTGTTCTCTGATATTAGGAAAGAATGTTGTACCTCTGACCCTTTTAAAGGAAACGTTTGTTTTGCGTGACACTGGCTCCCTCATAGGAACACCTGAAACTCCTACAGTGGTGATATGACTGTTTCTAGGTAGGCAAACATTTTCTCTATCTTTTACAGCAAAAATCGTAGCTCCACTATTCCAGAAAGTCCAACAAGATCAAATTGTGTCATTGCATTTGAATTGATTTATTGATGATGATAGATGAATGACATGCCGGGAAACCAGGTACAGACCAGTTAAACATGACCACCTAGTGCCCTTATAGGGCTGTTTGTAAAACGTACAAAATGGCTTTGTGTATGTCCCTTGTTAGGGTTTAAAATATTTCCTTGTGATGACCCAAATGGGTGGAGGCATACGCTACATGAAAGAAGATGCTAGGACGGTTGTTAAGTGTATATTGAAAGGAGTTGGTGCCCAGGTTTGGGGTACTTCTAGGGATAAACAGTGAGTGAGGTCCAGCGTTTGTGGCTGAAGTCACTCTTAGCAAATCATCCATAGTAGGTTTTGGGAGGCAGTTGCATGTACCGATCCACCCACAGAGCTTAGGTCAGGTTTAGAAAATTAACTATTGAAATCATAGAGAAACTGACCAAACAATGATGATAACTGGGCTACAATGGCCAGTTGCATTACATATTGAGTTATACACAACTTGTGGAACACCAAGTGCTACATTAGGACTAAGTCCTCATGACGTTCTTATGGGGAGGCCCTTGTCCACAGGGACAAGCCCACATTTTACTCCTCATAACACTCCTCTGCTCTGGACTGATGGGTTTATAATGTGATTTGTTAAAATGCCTAACACATTTTTATTTGCAGGTGTCTCAAGTAATTTTTCTGTATAATGAAATCTCTGTGGAGGTCTCTCTGTCTTTGTGTTTTTTCCTTATTCTAGCTGGAGTGGAGGTGCAAAACATCTGAGAGGATGAAACTGACAAGCACAATCATGCTTTGCATCGGTGTAAGATCAACAAGCACGCACATACAGGTTGAAGGGGCACCCCCCCTAAACTGTTCTTAAAAGAACCAACAGGACGCCTAATATGGTGGTATGCATTATCCACATGAGAGAGTCTGCAAAGGTTACTTCTCCTACATATGTTAACCTACTGATAATTCTCAACTACTTTTGATTTTAGGTTGATTCCTACAATGTGTTCACATTATGGTTTCATGGGTTTGCAATGGTACAATAACATGATCGTTTAAGTAGGTTTATTAATTTCATTTTCATCTTATGGTGTGCTTCTTTTGGTCATGGAGTGTGGTATTCTCATTCCGGTTTTATGTTTTCATGATGAAATGAGTCTCAATAAAGGTAGCGTGGTCAAACTGTGTCAAATTATTTCTCTTGTCCCTGGTATGAATTTTAACATGTGAAGGTCCTTACTTATCTGATGCATTTTTGAAGGTTGATTTTCATGTTTTTGGAAGGTGATTATGTGGAGGTTATGATGTTTTGACTGCACCCTGTACGGATTGTAGAATAACATTTCTTGTTTTGTTTAACGTGCTATGTGTATAAAAACATTGATTTGATATGACTGTTTAAATTGTTGTAAGGCAATATAGCCTCAAATACCTTGTGCTCATGGTCATGTCAAGCCTGACGCTTGATGAATTACAAACGAAAACAACTCGCGGCCTGCAGTCAGTCGTTTTTTTATACTGGCTCAGGTGAAGACTCGCGTTTTTGGAAAACAAAGACACGGCATCGAACTATACAAAAAGAACTTTCATTATTTAATGTTATTCTGTTGTATTAGTTTTATTGTTTGTATTGTTGTTACGTATTAGTTTTATTGTTTGTATTGTTGTTACGTATTAGTTTTATTGTTTACCTGTAAATTATTGATTATTGAGTTATGTGTGGTTGTAATCTCTTTTCTGACAGATGTCCTGGAGCTTCTAAATTGGGGTAATCTCTAGGGGTGGGTTGTTTGTGTTGATCTCTTGATCAAAAAGGAGGGATCTGTGAGGGAATTTTGGGTCTTTAGTTGTAATATTAATGGGAAAGATTGATAGCTCATATATGTATGCCCATCTTGTGTGTCTGTCTCTCAGACTCTAGGTCAGCCTTGGAGCCTGTTAGGAGACACTTAAGTCAGCTGTATAGATAAAGTCTCATCTCCTTAGACTCCAGAATGTTATGGTTCACTGTGTTCAGCTCTGAATCAAAACATTGGTACGCTTGGTGCCCGAGCCGGGGAGGTGATAGAGATAGTGCGAGGTTAAAACACAGCTCTAAGCATGAGTTTGTCAGAATTGAAGTGCAAGTCACAAGAGTTGCAGTCCGGTTCTCCTTGGCCAAGTCTGTAATAAATATTCCTTCATAATTCATCCAAGTCTCCTGAAATATTCTTCCACCTGAGTTGACCTCCAACCTTAAACAGAACTTCCATCACAGTACCCAACCTGTTTTTTCATGGGGTCCAAATACTTTTCACAACCACACCCAGACACAAGTAGCAGGTACATGTGGAACGACTCATGAAATATTATCCAGACAAAACTGTTTAATATCAAAACCCAATCTTGTCACCATTTTGTTCCACATGTACCTGCTACTTGTGTCGGGGTGTGGTTGTTACAAGTATTTGGACCCCATGAAAAAACAGGTTGGGTACCTTTTGTAGAAACAGTTACACTCCGCTGTGCTCAATCTGAAACATTTTGAACATTTCTGCTTTTCTGCTACTTGCTAAATGGCCGTAAGCGGAGCCGTGGCTCTGTGTAAACACCCAACATTGAATATATATTGACATAAAAATCTAAAAATAAAGGTTATCTAGGTAGGTTCTTGGCTTCCAAAGACCATGGCCCCCCAAGTGGCCTGGCCCTAGAAAGCTTTCCCACTTACTACCCCTTATGGGCGGCCCTGTCTGCAGGGCGTTAGTCAGACTGTCACGCTCTCGCTCCTCAGGTATGAGCAAATCTCTGAATGTCGTGAGATCCAAATGTCAGGGGGAAGAAGTACGCAACAGATGTTATGAGATCAATCTATTCTGGGTAAGAAAAACTAAAATGTCCTAGTGTCACAACACATTTCCAGTTTTACCTGTTCAGTTGAAACTCAACCAATAACACAAACTCGTTGTTCTAGTGTGGGGGGGGGGGGAAGATTCCACACTTCACCTGTGCCCCCTGGCTGTTGTGTGATTGGTCGGACTGGTGTGACATCACAGTCCTATAGATATAAGCAGTGAACTCATGAGACAACGCCACAGAGTCTCAGTCTGACCAGCAGGTGACTTCAGACAGGTAAGCCTTCAACTATACACTCTAAGTTTTATCATTTTGAACAAATATGTATTTTATACTTTAAACCAGTTACATACAAGCTGTGAAAAATACAATTTACTCTCGCTACGAGTTGTTGACAACCTGATCATTTCTTCAGACAAGATTTTTGGTGGAAATTAAACTTTGTCTTAAAGGCGGTAGACAGTGTTTCTCTCTTTGCAGCCGGTGCAGCAGGACAGACTTATTATTTGGTGTAGTGAATGTTTACTGCTGCAGGAGTGCAGGGCTGCAGACATGATGTGCAGCTACCGAGTGGAGTTAAAGCAGTGCGCTTCGTTATGTGTTGTTTATTTTAAGATCCTTTTATTGGTGTATAAAGCTCTTAATGGTCTTAGTCCTAGTTATTTATCAGATTGGCTTTTATCATATGAACCCTCTCGTACCCTCAGGTCTTCTGGCAGTGGTCTTTTAATTATCCCAAAAGTTTCTACCAAAACTCACGGTGAGACATCCTTTTCTTTCTACGCTCCACGTCTGTGGAACACCCTGCCTGATGACATGAGGGCCGCAGACAGTGTTCATACCTTTAAGGGCAAACTCAAAACCTTCCTTTTTAGTCTTTAGGCTTTTTAATCACAGAACGTATTTGTTTTATCTTTTAGATTAAACAACCTACTGTTTTTATCTATCTCTTCTCGCCTATTTTATTTATATATGTAGTCTGCTTTTATTTTCTATATATTTTTATTTCTATTTTTTCTCTATGTATTATTTCTAATGATTGTTTTTGCGTGCATGAATATATCGGGGTGTGTCGTGGGAGCGGGGGGGGGGGTTGTTTTAAAGCTCCCATATTATACACTTTTCGGTTCTATTATACACCATATTATATGGTCTTAGTGGTCCCTAATACGTTTTTCTTTAATTGTTTGCTGAAAAAAACTTTCAGATAATTTATTGTACTATGCTGATGTTCAGCTAATCTCACAATGGCCTATTTTTTAAAAAAGAGTTGCAGGTCCCCTCGTAAATATACAATCTTTGAGCTCCCCCCGCCCCCTGTCCGGAAGCGAAGCCAGATACGCCTCGCCCTCTGTCTGTCAGGGCCGTGGACCAATAAGAAATAGGGGTGTGGGCTGCACAGTGGAAGCTTCTGGCTTTACGGTTTGTGAGGTCAGAAAAGGGGATAATTCTGACTGGAGTGTTTTTGGGGGGAGGGGTGGGGGTTTCAGAAAAGGGGAGAGTGAGAAAAGGAGAGATTGTTATTTTTTTTGATATTTTGGCAGTCTCTAGGCACACCGTGGACGCATGGATATGTTGGAACACATTTAAAAAGTGCATTTAGCATAATATGGGACCTTTAAGCACTTTGTGTTACATTTACTTGTATGAAAAGTGCTCTATAAAAAAAGTTTGATTTGATGAACTGCAATATTTACAGTGTGCGCGGCATATGATGGGTGGGGTCAGTAATACATTAGACGAAGGTTTATGAACTATTTATTGATAAACAATGAATCAATATCGTTGAATAATTTAGAAAACTAGACTAGGTTATATGGTTGGGCGGTATCCAATTTTTAAAAACCTTTAAATTGGCCTAAATTTTACTCCTGGTACTCTGTAAAACCATTGTGTGGCCTTTTTATTTGTTATTTCTTCTTTTTAATAACCTACTTCAACAGCAGCTGGAGCCTTTTTATTTTAGTTTCTCGCCTAAAACTACATTTTACAAGATCACATTGAACCCATCTTGATGAAATTACCTCTACCAAATTCTCATTTTAACCAGCAGCACTTGAACACATCACCATGTCACATGCCGTTGTTTCAACCCTTCTGTTTTTTGACAGGTTCTTTATTTGATAAATGGAGTTATGTTGTTTGTCAGCTTATTGGCAAGCACTGTAGCTTGGCTCGTAGCTGCAGGGCTAAATAGCTTAAGCTGCCCGATCAACTTTGCAGAGGAATGCAGTAGTGAGACATTGCGGTGGCATTAATGGCACTGCGCTTTAATCTGAGCGCAAGAGGCACTTTTACGCAAACTAGCAACACAACTACCTGTAGCATTGCCACATACAGTTAAGGACAGAATTGGAATTAGCCCCCCTATGAAAATTATTAAAGTGTTTTAAGTGCTGTCAAACAGAGCAATTTTTAATATAGCTTTTCCAAACATCCTACTTTTATGTTGGATGATCACATTATTTTACTTCAGGTAAAGAATGGAATAGGCCATGTGTTTAATCTACCTGGGCAGGTAGAGCCTATGTGTGGGAAACACTGAATTATATATTCAGTGACTGCATATTGCACATATTGTAAATATTGTTCATCACATTGCACATTTCAATTTAACTTAATTTCTATTCTATTTTATATTTACTGTTTTATATTGTACAAAACATTCCTTTGCACTATTTAGAATTTATCTATTAAATATTGTTTATGGTTTTTTTTTTCAGTTTCGTGTTCTTTGGTTTGTCTGATGTTGTATTTTGGGATTATATAGTGAAGAAGCAGAACTGTCCAGTTTCAGATATTTCATGAATTAAAATTAAATTTTGATTTCATTTTTAGGATATAAAAGCAGCTCATCAGCGATCCAGACGGACCGACATCAGGATTTTAAACCAGTAACTTCTGCAGATCTTTGACGATGAAGGTAAAATTGTAGCTTCACAAGTTTCTGTGTTAGCTCTGTATGCTAACGGGTCTACTTAGGTCATTTAATTATAATAAATCATAATTAATTTAATTTAAAGATACAAATGTACATTATTGGGATGCAGTGGGTGATAAACAACAATTAGACGCAGTATGCCAGTTTCAAAAGATGTGTTTTGAGATGGGACTTGAAATTGGAAAGGGCGTCAGAAGTACGGTTGTCCGGTGGGAGGGCGTTCCAAAGGTGGTTGACGTCACAGAATGAAATTAATGGTAAAGTAGGGGGACAATTAAACGTATATTCTGTTTGCTCCCTAAAAAACAATAAAACCACCAGGCCTAAATGTAAACACAGTAGAGAAGCATCAGATCTTTCTCCATCTCAACTTCTCAACTTCTGCTCTGTTCCAGCTGGTGTTAGTCCTCCTCCTCATGGCTCCAGTGTTGATCAGCTGCACCAGTCCGCCCTTCTACCCGGTCGACTGCAATGAAATCCACAGCTTAGAGCTCTCATGGGTGGAAGGGTTTCCCGAAATCACCACTTTTAGCCCCAGTGGACTGTTCACCATCTTTCCCAACAAACATGTGCTCCCAAAACCCCCATCTGCTCTAGAGGTAAACTTCAACCGTTCACCGTTAGTTTCTCAAGATGTTGTGATTGTAGCATCAACACTATTAAAGTAACGCTTACAGCATCATGTTTGAATGTACTGGTTTTTTAAGATCATTTTTGGGCATTTTCTAAAGCTTTATCGATAGTGCAGAGAGACAGAGATGAAATGTGTCAGAGAGGGGAATGACATGCAGAGAACGACCCGGGCTGGATTCTAACCCGGGTCTGCTGTGAAGAGGACTGAGACTCTATTGGGGGGCTACACCATGAGCATCCCACTTGAATTGACTGTTTTGTGATGAATGTGTTTGTTTGCAGGTGCACTGTGACATGGAGTCACTTGGAGGGGGCTGGACGGTGAGTTTGTCTGATGCAAATTAAAGGGACACTTGACAGCACATTCAAGATTCAACACATTTTTTTTTTTTAAATTTGCGTCTCCCATTTCCAATAGAAAATTATCTAAAATAATAAGAAAATAATTGGAGAGTAGAATTGAGAAGAATAAGAATCAGTGTTTAGTCGACATATTTTTCACATAGTTTATTTGGGCAAAAACTGTTCTATCATTTTATATCCTCTGCCTTGCAAATGGAAGATATGCCTATCCTAATGTTTCATGCTTTGATTTAATTGTGTTGGCCTCTGCCAGTTGCAAGTAGCCCACATTTCAATGTTACTAGTAGGTTAACAATCTCCATGCGTCGATGATATTATTCTTTATATAGCCCGCTTACCAATATTTGAATTGGATTTTTTCCGCTTTGGCCGGTAAAATGAAACATTACCGGTCACATGACCGGCACACATTTTGTCTAGCTAGCGGAAACACAATCTGCTTTTCTCTGGTTTCTTTTGCTCCGTCGGGATGTTTCTGGGCATCAACCATTTGTGCAGGTGGAGGTGTGTTGAACCCTCAACCAATTACAGCACGGGGCCGACTCTGAACTGATAAATTGATGCAAAGTATGCCTTCAATATTCAGCTTCTTTTCACGTATTTTTGTCATTGTATTAAAGTGAGTGACTCTATCCCCCAGGTGTTCCAGAGGAGGATTGACGGCACAGTGGACTTCTACAGGACCTGGGATCAATACAGGAGCGGCTTTGGGAACGCTGATGGGGAGTACTGGCTCGGTGAGAAAGAAAACCCCAGCCCCTAAACATACACACAAACCCCTTTGCCCATTTTAGTGGACCTTTATGCATGTTTTTTGTGTCTCTTTTTTGTTATCTGATGGCAATGTTAAAGAGTATTTGTGTGTGTGTGTGTGTGTGTGTGTGTGTGTGTGTGTGTGTGTGTGTGTGTGTGTGTGTGTGTGTGTGTGTGTGTGTGTGTGTGTGTGTGTGTGTTCAGGTCTGGAGAACATCCGCCAGTTGACACGTCATGGAAAGCACGAGCTGCTGGTCAACATGGAGGACTTTGAGGGGAACAAAGTGTTCGCTCGTTACTCCTCGTTCTCGGTTGGAGCGGAGCGGTATGGATACCCTCTGCGTGTGTCTCGATTCATCGATGGAGGGGCAGGTGAGCGTCTGTGTGCATATACATCAGGAGGGGGCCGCAGCACTAGTCCTAGTCAAAGTCCCACTAGTACAGTCTGTAGAGTGGCAGCATTGTAGTCGTCACAGTGTTACTATTAATGTCAAGATTAAATACGCTGCTTCATGTTGTGTTTCTGTAGGAGACGCCCTGAGTTATCACAACGGAATGAAGTTCTCCACCTTCGACAAAGACCAGGACACCTCGCCAGAAAACTGTGCCAAAGTACACCAGGGGGCGTTCTGGTACAAGGGATGTCTCTATGCAAATCCGAACGGGGTCTACCGTTGGGGGGCTGATGCTGTTGGCGGTACTGTCTCATCTGTTGGAGTGGATTGGGCGCAATGGAAGGGTCATCACTACTCCCTGAAGGCCATCAGCA
>NC_137233.1:3116738-3124238 GCF_949987685.1 Ammodytes marinus | reverse complement strand
CAACCTGTCATATGTTCGCAGCTGGTCGGCATTCACGTGATCGCTGATGTTCACCGTCAAGTCTGAAACTTGCTGCGTACCGGCGTTCTACACACACACACACACACACACACACACACACACACACAAACACACACACACACACACACACACACATACAGAGAAAAGTGACACACACACACAGGCACACAAGCAAAAGGTTAATACACGTTTACATACGGTATATACTGTACATATGAAATAAAACTGAGTTCAAAGAAACATCTATTTGTCTGTATGCAGTCAGTGTGCACAGGAGGTTCTTCCCAAAGATTTAATACATGTCTACAACTTGTTTATTGGACTTCATATAATGCAAATATTTTCCCATATTGCCTGTACACACACACACACACACACACACACACACACACACACACACACACACACACACACACACACACACACACACACACACACACACACACACACACACAGCCGTACCATGAGGTTAAAGATGAGTGTGGAGTCTACAGCGATGGCTTTGAGCAGCAGTTGTGTGTCGCTGTCGGTGGCTCTGTATCTCAGACTGTAAAGCTCTTTGTTGCTGCTCCAATCGGACGGAAGGACCTCAGACTTCTTATCACTGCTATGAGGCTGAGGAGAGAGAGAGAGGGAAGAGGGGGAGAGAGGGGGGTAGAGAGGGGGGGGAGAGAGAGAGAGGGAAGAGGGGGAGAGAGGGGGGGGGAGAGAGGGAGAGAGAGGGAAGAGGGGGAGAGAGGGGGGGAGAGAGAGAGAGAGAGGGTGGTAGAGAGAGAGAGGGGGGGTAGAGAGAGAGAGAGAGAGAGGGGTAGAGAGAGAGACAGACAGACAGTTAAATTACAAAACAGCAAAAAAACTAAGATTTTTTTTAAATATAATTTTTGCTATTTTAGAAAGTTTATGGGAGAGAGAGAGATGAAATGGGGGCCAGACTGGAACCCATGTCTGCTGTGATGAAGACTGAGCCTCTATGGGGGGGGGGGGGGGGGGGGGATATATAACCACTAAACAGAAGTGAATTTGTTTTTGTTTTAGTTGCTATTACAGGTTTACTGATATTTATTGTTTCGTCATATCCATCCTTTTTTCATGTCTAAGATTATCTCCTGCGTTTTACTTTTTTCTTAATACATTCGTTTTTTGTATGTTGCATTGAAAATATAAGTATTGTATTTCCAATTACTGCATCTCTCCTGTTGTGCATAATGATAAATGAATCCAGTTAAACTTGAATGTGGATACTTCTGCATACTCTTGGCTTATTGATATGGTGTGTGATTTGAAATTATTGCTTTATAATGTTGTTGTTTTAGTTTAATGTGGATCACAGGAAGACAATGGACCACTTTGTAAAGAATAAAGAACAAAACAAATGTAGTGTTTGAGAGCGACTGGCCCCAAGTGGCACAACTATGTGATAGCATTGCTGGAGATGACATGACAGTTTTCAGAGCTCCTGATAGTAACTCTAAAACTATCTATTTGGTTAAATTTGCGACAAACAGTTCGTTAATTCAATGTTAAATACGTTGCATGCATTCACTGTAACATGCAGTAGATAACAATACTCTAAACTAGATAGCGGTTTAACTAGCTAGCACAAAATCCCATTGAAAAAATTACTAGTTTAATTTATTTCTAGCATGTACAGGTAAATAAACACGGTAAAACACATCCCAAAATACTTGAACTGGACAAGTAACAGCTACTCTTTAATTCGGCGTATGATTTAATCACAGAATTTCAGGTATTTTGCCTAAAATTACAAGTTAAAGTCACTGCTATGAGCCTAGTGTCATGTTGATTTTCTCATACAACAGGCAGTGATAACGTTTAGTCAAAGCGGTTAGAATTAACACATAAATAATCAATTTTCAAATCCTCCAAAAATTTATAAAATACGTCATTAAGCAATGCTGATGTATGATTATTGTGGCTCTAAACAACTGTATTTTTGAATGGAGATTGGTGCAGTGTTGTTAGCATAACGTAAACATAAACATTAGCTTGTTGTATATGATATTTACCTCGTCTCCAGAGCCGATGCACCTGTATCCGCTTTTTATCATTTCCCAGTGAACGAAACAAACTACGGCGTCCTGTGGGCACGTAATGGCGCCGCGGACACACGTATATAACACCTCTAAACCTGCCATGGTTGTTTTGTTTTGTTTGAAGCTAAAGCGCTGACTGAAATGACATCAATTCAGTTTCATCTAGGCGAGAAATGAAAACGAAAATTCACAATCAACAGCAGCGTAGTAGAGTTACGTCAAGTTACCTAGCAACAGCAGACACTTCCGTACTTTTTGGCTTTCAGCGTAAAATAACCAACACATCTGTTTTGATTGAGAAACAAAATAACTAAGAAATAAAAATATTCTAAAGCTTAAAATTAGTGACTTTAATTCGATTGGATACCTTTTATTAATAGAAGATGAGTTTTAGATCATTGTCGACTTCAAGTGATAAGAACAAACTGAATTTTAAAACGTTTTTTTTGTGAGTTGTTTAGATAGATAGATAGATAGATAGATAGATAGATAGATAGATAGATAGATAGATAGATAGATAGATAGATAGATAGATAGATAGATAGATAGATAGATAGATGGATAGAAGAGTGCTTTTTCACGCTTGTTCCGTTTGGTTTTAAGATGAAACGGAAATCGTTTACCCCTTGATGTGTCAGTTTTTAAGAAAATTTAAATATCTCGAGCGGAAACCCAGTGTGTGCTGTGCATGGTGAGGTGTCTAACTTTACAGAGCTTTGTCATCAATCGTGTTTTGTTCAAACACATAAAGCTTCCGGGGTGAACACACGCTCAGGAATTATGGTTCCACTTAGAAACGTCCTTTCCTTGCATTGGATAACTGACAAAGATGAATTTCTTGTTTATTTCTACTGACATGGCGAAAATGTTTAAGAGATACAGCCAACACCATGTCATCTAATAGCGAAAATAAATAGATAATAATAATAATAATAATAATAATAATAATAATAATAATAATAATAATAATAATAATAATAATAATAATAATAATAATAATAATAATAATAATAATAATAATAATAATAAATGTCTTTTAAATGTAAAAAATAAAATAAAATAAATGTCTGCAGTTATTTTATTTTTTGTAATCCTTCAACAGATATTTATTATATTAGAGTGGCTCCAGTATCATCATAGATGGTATATAAAATCATTGATATACTTGTTGACACTATTTAATAAATAGTATTTATTATTTATTTATAGATTAATTCCAAAAATTGCCCATAATTCCCGCAAAATTTGGGGCTAGGAATGAGGTGGATATGTATCTAATAATAATAATAATAATAATAATAATAATAATAATAATAATAATAATAATAATAATAATAATAATAATAATACAAAAATACAAATCAATAAAGTGTAAAAAAGAATCATTCCCTATGAACTTCCGGACAGTTTCCAAACTCCATTTCCCATAGTGCACCTCGCGTCGGCAGGGCGGAGAGTGCTTCCTGCTTCCTCGTGAAGATGGCGGCTCCCCTGACTTTACTTCTAATTGTAGCCGTCACAATACGCGCTGCGCTTTACAGATCATCTTTAGTGGATATAATTTCTGAGCGAGTGGAGGTTGTTTCGCCCTTAACGGCGTGGAAGAGAGGTGAGGCCGACTTTAGCGTCTGTTTTCCGGGGAGAGAGGGGCACAATGCACCCCTCCATGCTCCAGAGCTGCTATTGAAAAACCGGTTAAGCTACATAAAACCACACAAAACCCCATTCTGTCAGTCCATATTTAGAGATAACACTAAAGTAATGCAAGGGCCTTTTTATTTGATTTCTGTCGCTAAGATTTGAGCCAGTTTTCAAGCTGTATTTTCATGTTAGTTTACTATATTTTGGAAGCTAAGGTTCAAAGATGAAGCTGCAGCAAAGAGCGACAAAGCACCTGTGTTACGTCAAGTTCTGTCAGTTGATAATTACATGCCCCCACAATAATAATAATAATACAAATTTTAAATTAATGATATTAATAATGGGATTATATCCATGAAGAGTAATGTGACTTTATTTCTCGATCAAATGTTTTAACCAGCTCATATAGTTGAAAGTGAGTGTGATAGCCTACATTTAATAATAAGATAATCTGAAATAATAAGGCAAGGCAAGTTTATTTCTATAGCACGATTCAGACACAAGGCCATTCAAAGTGCTTTACAGGGGCATGAAATACATCAAGATTAAAATACATCAAGTACACATTAGAAATTTGAAAAGTGAACAAAAAAAATGAATAGAAATAAAAAATTTAAATAAAATATAATATTACAGGTTACTTATTATTCTAAAAAGTATAATACTCAAGAAGTATAATACTCAAGTTTGTTTTATTATTATTATTGTTCCTATTGCACAGTGGGCCAGAGACAAGCGCCATTTCGATCCTTATATCTCTCTCTCTCTCTCCCTCCCTCTCTCTCTCTCTCTCTCTCCCTCCCTCTCTCTCTCTCTCTCCCTCCCCCTCTCTCTCTCTCTCTCTCTCCCTCCCTCTCTCTCTCCCTCCCCATCTCTCTCATCTGTATGCCTCATAGATATTATATAAAATGTATTGGTATGTACAGGTATGCCTGCATATTTTAAGAATTGACCATGAAGTTGACTTGATACTTGATATTTGATGAGTTTAGCCCTAGACACAAGGGGCCTTTATAATATAGAATCAGGATTTCTCTCATAACTTTTGTTTGTTTACAGTTGTAGAAGGTTTGGCTCTGCTGGACTTGGGAGTCTCGCCGTACGCTGGAGATGTTTTCCATGAGGTGAGACAGACAGACAGACACACAGCCAGACAGACTCACTCACTCACTCACTCACTCACTCACTCACTCACTCACTCACTCACTCACTCACTCACTCACTCACTCACTCACTCACTCACACACACACTCTGCTCGTCTCTTTCATGTTTGTTGTCATGTTGTCAAACTTTACATTACTAATCAATGTCTACATAATGAATCAATGTTGTATTGTTCTAACTGCCTACTGTATACACACACACTCACACTCACACTCACACTCACACTCACACTCACACTCACACACTCACACACACACACACACACACACACACACACTCTAAACTTACCCTTTTTCTCTCCTCCCCAGACCCCTCTCATCATCTACCTGTTCCACTTCGTGATCGACTATGCAGAGATCACATTCATGGTCAGTACCAAGACATTTGTATGTTTGTATATGTTTATTCTGAAAATGGAAAATACAACGATACAATGTTTATAATAGTAACGTTAACGTATATGCAATATGTTGCAGAATATAAATGGAACTTTTGCATTTTGTACCTAGCAGTTTCTAATTTTTATATGTGTTCCCTGTGTGTGTGTGTGTGTGTGTGTGTGTGTGTGTGTGTGTGTGTGTGTGTGTGTGTGTGTGTGTGTGTGTGTGTGTGTGTGTGTGTGTGTGTGTGTGTGTGTGTGTGTGTGTGTGTGTGTGTGTGTCTGTCTGTCTGTCTGTCTGTCTGTCTGTCTGTCTGTCTGTCTGTCTGTCTGTCTGTCTGTCTGTCTGTCTGTCTGTCTGTCTGTCTGTCTGTCTGTCTGTCTGTCTGTCTGTCTGTCTGTCTGTCTGTCTGTCTGTCTGTCTGTCTGTCTGTCTGTCTGTCTGTCTGTCTGTCTGTCTGTCTGTCTGTCTGTCTGTCTGTCTGTCTGTCTGTCTGTCTGTCTGTCTGTCTGTCTGTCTGTCTGTCTGTCTGTCTGTCTGTCTGTCTGTCTGTCTGTCTGTCTGTCTGTCTGTCTGTCTGTCTGTCTGTCTGTCTGTCTGTCTGTCTGTCTGTCTGTCTGTCTGTCTGTCTGTCTGTCTGTCTGTGTCTATAGTTGGCTGATGTCATCACTGCCGTGGCTCTTTACATGTCGGCACAAGAATACAACAAACAAGTGGTAAGAAAACAATAGATGTTTGGATATTAAGGGCATATAAGGTACTAAAATAGTAATGCTGTTTTAAAAATATCAGAATTTCCCTTTTCTTGCACTAACTGTTGTATGAAATGTTGTATTCCAGTTCAGGAAGCAGCGTTTTGCCCTGGAGGCCGACCGTTACCCCATGGACTGTATCGAGCTCATCAGAAGCCCCAAAGAGATGTACTACATCCCCCTCAAGGTCGCCATGTTGTAAGTCTAACACACACGCACACACACCCCACACACACACACACACACACACACACACACACACACACACACACGCACACTGGGGTCAGAACAAAGCAGGTTTCAACAAACACATCTATGATTATAAGATCACATTTGTAGAAATATTCACAGATATCAGAGCAGGCCATCATTCAATTTCTTTGAGCCTTGCCCTTGAATACCAAAGTTTCAATTTGGAGTCCGCAATTTAGTTTATGCCGAACACCTCAGCTGTACATTGTGATAATTGCTTATTTAATAAAAATAGTATTTTCAGATGTAGACTGTTGTGTATTTCTGTGAATGAAAAATGGAAGAGTAACTGATAAATGTTGGTGTTTGACACTTAAAAGCTCATAAAGGAAACACTACATTTGTCAGATTTGTTGTATGATCTCACTGCTTCTTCTTCTTCTTCCTCTTGTGTCCCAGTTACCTGCTGAACCCTTTCACCATCTTGTCCTGCGTTGCCAAGGCGACATGTGGCCTTAACAACGCTGTCATCTCTCTCTTCATCCTCGCCACGATAAAAGGTAAAGAAAGAAAGAAAGAAAGAAAGAAAGAAAGAAAGAAAGAAAGAAAGAAAGTCCTATTGCACTAGTGGGACATGAGAAATTACTTAATGCTGGGGTGGAGGATTTGGGGAGAAAATGGCAGTTGGGAAAGAGATTCAAATCCAAATACCTCAACCGCTCCACTTGTTCTCTTTGGTCCCTCCCCTATGGTCCCTCCCTGACACGCTCTACACCAACAAAGTCGTGCCAAAGTGAATGGACAGTCCCAACAGCCAATAAGAACAGAGAATCGAAGCCTCGCTCTGATTGGTCAAAGTGTACAGCTCATGTTAACTTTGACCAATCAGAAATCACATACCCCAGCTTTAAGAATTATAAACAGTAAAATTATAAAATATAAACGTTTGTGTTTGTGTTTTAGGGAATGTCCTGCTTAGCGCCATCTTCCTGTCCCTGGCTACCTATCAGTCCATCTACCCTCTCACTCTCTGTGCCTCTGCTCTGCTCTATCTCATGCAGGTAGGTTTAAAATGGAGGGACAATTCTCAGTTTTTTTTATTTGAATATTTGATATAGGGGAGAGTGGCCTAAGTTGTGCATTTTGGAAGTTGTTCCACCCCTTGTTTCTAGAAAACCGTGGAAGAAATTGGAAATGTGACCACATATTTAAGAAGAGCCATCCATTTGACTCATCCTGTAAAGAAGGGAGACTCAAGGAATAAGATATAAGCACATTTAAGCTCAAAAAACTGT
>NC_137233.1:3089238-3109238 GCF_949987685.1 Ammodytes marinus | reverse complement strand
TGAACAAATTCTGGATTATCAGTGTTGCATTTCATCGCAGTTTAAAACCAGTCGAACCAACATTCCCCTAACCACAGTACATTATAAGTAGTTTCAGTTAAAAGTGCTTAAAACTACGATATCTAACGTAAAAAAAAAAAACTTTGTATATTGATAGAAAAATACAGTTTGGTTCCTAATACAGCCTGACATAGAGCCAGTCTGATAAAGACAACAGTGAATGTGTTTTTACAAATTAAGGGCTCAAATTCACGATCTGTGTTGACTCGAGTTAAAGTGATTCTGCGCCATGACATTTTAGACATTTTTCCAATCTATATACAAATCACACAAATCAAGAAAAAATTAGGTGAATTGGGGTTCAGAATCTGTCGCAATTAAAGCTGGGGTATATGATTTCTGATTGGTCAAAGTTAACATGAGCTGTACACTTTGACCAATCAGAGCGAGTCTCCGATTCTCTGTTCTTTATTGGCTGTTGGGACTGTCCATTCACTTTGGCACGACTTTGTTGGTGTAGAGCGTGTCAGGGAGGGACCATAGGGGAGGGACCAAAGAGAACAAGTGGAGCGGTTGAGGTATTTTGAATTCAAATCTCTATCCCAACTGCCATTTTCTCCCCAAATCCTCCACCCCAACTTTAACAACTGAAATTTTAAATGTCTTCCTCTATTTCTGCATGTTTGATCAAAGCTAATATATAAAGAACTTATTGATGGAAATGAGTAATTCCTGTTACATGCCCCTGAGTTAGGACACTTTCATTTTCTTTTTCTTAAATCTGTTAAAACCAGAAAATTCAGACAGTTTTTCATATCAAAACTTCTAGAAGCTTATGACACGTATATTTAAAAAGATTCTAATTTTAAGGATTTAATTCAAAATCTTAAAATAAGCCTTAAAATGTCCCCAACAGTCACACTGTCATAAAGATTGATTGTTTTTTGTTATAATACAAAGTCCATACATGAATGTTTTTGTTTAAAGGTGCTACGAGGAACTTTTAAATATTTCTGAAACAGTCTAATTTTTCCTCTGATGATCATAAATTACAAACGACACCATCAGTGCAAGAATGCTATTTTTATGTAGTTTTTCTTAATGTCTTTGTCATGGGGTATACGCTCACCCAGGAACAACAGCTGGCGTGGTAAAAACACTACCGCTTTTGTCCAAAGGGGGGGCGCTAGAATTAACACAAACTGAAAGTTCCTCGGAGCACCTTTTAATAGTTGTTATCTTCCGCCATCTTTGTTTATATTAGAATATACATTGAAAGCCTGTTGTCAACGTCAGAGGCTAAACGTTCATTATTGTGTAAACTGGATTTTATGTGAAACGAAGAACAAATTATTTTACAGTTGCATTAAACCATTAACGGTTAAACACACACACACACACACGCACACACACAGACACGCACACACACACACACACACACACACAGACACACACACAGACACGCACACACACACACACACAGACACGCACACACACACACACACACACACGCACACACACACACACACACACACAGACACACACACACACACGCACACACACACAGACACACACACAGACACACACACACACACACACTCCACTTGCTTTTCTGAATGTCAGCCATCTTTTTTTAAACTCATGTATTCGAGCTGAAAGTCGATTTTGATACCAATGAGTGAATTATTATTTTTTCTTTGTGATATTTATTTATTTGCTGCACTAAAAGTCCCTTTGCAAAGAGATATGATTTGTTATTGTTTGTTTCAGCTGTTCTGTTGTTTTGATACTGTACATATATATGAATGTGTTGGGGTAAAGTTCAGGGCTTTGAACCGGGGCGATATGTTATGAATGAGTGAATGTGTCATAAAATAATAATGATTATTAAACTGGAGGTGTTGGTTTCACATGTGTGTCCGTTTTGTTGTCAGTGTGTGTGTGTGTGTGTGTGTGTGTGTGTGTGTGTGTGTGTGTGTGTGTGGCAATTATATATTAACTTAATATTTATACTGTTACCCTATTGTTATGCAAAGCTTTAAAACTTCTTATATTTATATTTCATTCACTTGTTTAATTTTTTTACTTTTTAGCTTAGTTTATTTTTCTTTTTTTCATTTACAGATTAAAAGTTTCTCGGGCTATTTGCTGCCTCATCCTAATTTTCGTATATATTTTTATATATAATTTGTATTTATTATTTTTGTTAATTATTTTACAGCAAACGAATAACAAAGGAAAACGTGGCCAACCGTTTCCTCTCAGTAAAGTGACAACAGTTTTTTTTTTTTTTTTCATGAGGGAGGTCCAAATTTTCCCGGGAAAAAATATTACGTCATAAACCCCGCCCCTGGTCCAACAGTAAACGGCACGGTGTGTTTCTTTGAGAATCAATAAAAATATGTAAATAGACAGAAAAGCATTGTGCTTTTGCTGTTAAAAAATACATATAATTATAAAATATAGTATAAACCACACAGCCTCTCTTATGTCTGAAACGCATTGTACTTTAAGAACCCGCCTCTTTAACACGGACCAACCAATGAGGAGGCGATACGTCAGAGGCAGATTAGAATATTCATTACTTTTCGCGGGCTTTGGGCGTCACGTGACCCTTTCGCGGGAAAACGCTGCTCGCTCACTGCAGGAAAGAAGTTCCTTCAGAAGAGGCAGACACACTGAGCTCAACAATGGCGGTGAGTGAAAAACCATTAAAAAACCCATGAAAACGCCTCAAAATCGACCTTCATATTGATAAAATGTCGTTAAAGTGAATGGATATCTCGTTAAAGTGTAGTAGTGTCGTTTTCTGCTGTTTATAAGTGTGTAAATCTGACATGCGTCGCCATCACAACAATGCCAGAGAGAGAGAGAGCTTAGACTTTCCCTTTAAAGTATTAAAATGATTTTCAAGCCGAACCGAAAATGTATATGTTGTGTTTTATTGCGCTGCTGACGTGATCGATTATATTTGACGTGTGTGTGTGTGTGTGTGTGTGTGTGTGTGTGTGTGTGTGTGTGTGTGTGTGTGTGTGTGTGTGTGTGTGTGTGTGTGTGTGTGTGTGTGTGTGTGTGTGTCTTTGTGTGTGTCATTGTTATAAGTGCTGCGCTGCCATGTGGCTAGTCGTTTTCTTGAGATGGTCAATTCACTTTCTTGATTCTGCAGCGCTAGATCCTTACATATTAAAGTTGTAGGCTATATGATCTTTTTATGATAACTAGACTAATGCATTGCTATTTGTATATCTATGCTGGTTGAAATGAGGATGCTTTTATTTTCTTTATATACTGAGCTGTGTGCACCATAATTTATAAGCTGAGAAAGTGTTTGAGCAAGTAAAATCTTTATGTGCGAAGTCACTATAACTGTCAAATACGCGCAGTGGAGTTAAAAGTACAATGTTTTCTACACAGTGTATAGAAGCAACGTAACATAGAAATACACAGGGAAAGCATGTACGTCAAAACTGTCCTCCATTATGACTACTGCTGCATTATAGAAATACAAATGATAGATTTAATTTCATACAGTAACAGTGCACATTCTGCGAAATACTAATGCAAGGATGAGCTATAAAACTAAAAACTAGAACCAAAATTTTAACCAGATGAAAACCCGTGAATAATGGTGTCCAGTGCCATGCTGTACATTAAAGGTGTAGTCAGTGATTCTGGAGAACGCTTGTTGTCAAAATCAGTGAATATCTCCTCACGATCTCACTGTCTGCTCATACACAGCCTGGGCTCTGTAAAGGGGAATGTTGCTAGCTAGCTGGGCCCCCATTGTTTACACACCAGTTTACAGAGTCCACTCCACGTTGTGTATTAACATATTTAAAAGTCAGGACAGACAAGTGGTGGATCATGAGGAGATATTCACTGATTTTGACAAAAGCGTTCTCCAGAATTGCTCACTTTTAATACGTTTACTACTCGCATTGTCATGTGAGTAAATCAGTGTGTTGTTGTTGTTGGTGTTGTCAATCAGATAAGCATTAGACACAAGAAAACATTGAAATTGCAAAAATATCAATAATTAACTTTTATTTCTTTCCTGTTTCCTCCTGTTCCACTTAGAAATGTATAATGATGACAATTTAAACTGTATGAGGGTTTAATATAAGGGTTTAAGTATCAAGACGTGGGCAACCGTGGCTCAGGTGGTTAAGCTGGTTGGCCATTGATCCAAGGGTTGGCGGTTCGATCCCAGCCCGGCCACTTGTGTCATGGTCGTTGTGTCCCTGGGCAAGACACTTCACCCACCTTGCCTCGTGTGAATGTGAATGACTGCTGTATGTTTGAGGTGGTGGTCGGAGGGGCCGTAGGCGCTGAATGGCAGCCACGCTTCCGTCAGTCTGCCCCAGGGCAGCTGTGGCTACTATGGTAGTTTACCACCACCAGTATGACTGTGTGTGAATGAATGGAACCTGGAACCCTGTAAAGCGTCTTTGAGTGCCTTGAAAAGCGCTATATAAATCCAATCCATTTAAGACTAGACATAAGGAACTACTGAAATTGGAAGACAAAGTTAGATTTTTTCCTAATTTTTCTTTTTTATTCCATGTTCCCCTGCAGGATTCCTCCGAGTCGTTCCACATGGCCACCTCTCCCAGCAGGGCGTCCCGTAGAGGAGACATGACGTCCAGCCCGGGACGGGACCTGCCGCCCTTTGAGGACGAGTCAGACGCGTTGCTAGGAGACGCAGTGGTGCAGGAGGAAGAGGAGGAAGAGGGGGATGGAGAGGAGCTGATAGGGGAAGGAATGGAGAGGTGAGGAGTGGTACATTAAAAAAAATAATAATAATTAAAACGAATAAAGAATTTTTATATTATATAATTTTTCGTCCAACACTGTTACATTCTAGTCAACTGACATAAGTAATAGAAATCAGATTTTTAAAAATAGATAACATTTAAATGGAGAGGAGCTCATAGGGGACGGCGTGGAGAGGTGAGGATTATTATTATTATTATTATTATTATATATATTTTTTTTAAATAATTAGTATTTTATTGAGGAGGGTTCCGGGTCTAGAAAAAATTTAAAAAATAATAATTTGTATTTTATTGTTTCAAATATTTTGATTGTGTAAAATAGTCATCATCTGACAAAGCGTCCCTTTCAACATATTTCCTTTTTCTTTTTTTTTTGAACAAACATTTTAATAATTAGTATTTTCTCTTTTCTCGTTCTCTCTCTCTCCCTGCCTCTCTATCTCTGTCTGTCTATCTCTCTTGCTCTCTCTCTCTCCCTCCCTCTCTCTCCCTGCCTCTCTATCTCTATCTCTGTCTATCTATCTATCTGTCTCTCTCTCTCTATCCATCCATCCATCCATCCCTGCCTCTCTCTCCCTGCCTCTCTATCTCTGTCTGTCTCTCTCCCTCCCTCTATCTCTATCTGTCTCTCTATCCATCTCTCCCTCCCTCCCTCCCTCCAGGGACTACCGTGCGATCCCGGCCCTGGACCGGTACGAGGCGGAGGGGCTGGATCTGGATGAGGACGAGCTGAGTGAGCTGTCTCCTGGAGCCAGAGCAGCAGCAGAGGAGAGCATGAGACGCAGGGACAGGGAGCAGGGGGTCAGCGGCCGGCTACGCAGGGGGCTGCTCTATGGTAAGGGCCTGTGTGTGTGTGTGTGGGGGGGGGCTAGACTCTGTGAAATGGTCTTCTCTATGGTAAGGGCCTGTGTGTGTGGGGGGGGGCTAGACTCTGTGAAATGGTCTTCTCTATGGTAAGGGCCTGTGTGTGTGTGTGTGTGTGTGTGGGGGGGGGGGGGGGGGCTAGACTCTGTGCAATGGTCTTCTCTATGGTAAGGGCCTGTGTGTGTTTGTGTGGTGGGGGGCTAGACTCTGTGAAATGGTCTTCTCTATGGTAAGGGCCTGTGTGTGGAGGGAGGGGGGGGCTAGACTCTGTGAAATGGTCTTCACTATGGTAAGGGCCTGTTTGTGGGGGGGGGGGGTGGCGGCTAGTCTCTGTGAAATGGTCTTCTCTATGGTAAGGGCCTGTTTGTGGGGGGAGGGGGGGGTAGACTCTGTGAAATGGTCTGCTCTATGGTAAGGGCCTGTGTGTGTGTGTGTGTGTGTGTGTGGGGGGGGGGGGCTAGACTCTGTGAAATGGTCTTCTCTATGGTAAGGGCCTGTGTGTGTGTGTGTGTGGGGGGGGGGGGGGGGGCGCTAGACTCTGTGAAATGGTCTTCTCTATGGTAAGATACACTGTTAATACAGAGGAGAGCATGAGACGGAGGGGGTCAGCGGCCGGCTGTGGAGGGGACTGCTGTACGGTAAGGACCTGATACTTAACTGGTTCTGGTGACTGCCTTGTCAGTAGTGATTCGTCACAGAACCACGATTGGTATTTCGGGCTGTCGGCATTAATCTGGATTAGATTGAAGTCAGAGCATAACGGGCACCTTCCTGCTTCTGTTATGGACACACACCACAACAATACACTTCTGAACAGCTCGTCTTACTTTTTTAAAAATTTTTTTACGACTTGCAATTTATTTATTTTTTATATATAGACAACATAACGTACAACATAACACACAGAAACGAGTGCTTGTGTTACTTTTTTTTAACTCCCAAATTACTCAGTCGACAAGTCAAATGTAATATGCACCTTGTTTAAAAACGGAATTAAAATATCACCTACGGACAGATGGTAAGGTGTAAGGCACTCATTTTGAAACTTTTGTGTATGTCAGACAGTGTTTTAAGGGGTCTATAGATAGATAGATTAAACAGACTATGTGATTAACGTGTGTGTGTGTGTGTGTGTGTGTGTGTGTGTGTGTGTGTGTGTCTCTGTGTGTCTCTGTGCCCTCCAGACAGTGATGATGAGGATGAGGACCGGCCCTTGGCTCGTAGGAGGCGTCTGGCAGAGAGAGCAGCCGAGGGGGGAGAGGGAGAGGAGGACGAGATGATAGAGAGCATAGAGAACCTCGAGGATATGAAGGTAAGACAGACAGACAGACAGACAGACAGACAGACAGACACACAGACACACACACAGACAGACAGACGGACAGACAGACAGACAGACAGACAGACACTGTATTACACACACACACACACACACTCAGGCAGACACTCACTCACACACTGTATTACACACACACACTCACTCAGGCAGACACTCACTCACACTCTGTATTACACACACACACACACACACACACACACACACACACACACACACACACACACACTGTATTACACACTCACACACTGTATTACACACACACACACACACAGACAGACAGACAGACAGACAGACAGACAGACAGACAGACAGACAGACAGACAGACAGACAGACAGACAGACAGACAGACAGACAGACAGACAGACAGACAGACAGACAGACAGACAGACAGACACACACACACACACACCAGGAGAGGAGGACGAGATGATAGAGAGCATAGAGAACCTCGAGGATATGAAGGTAATGAATGCACACACACACACTCAGGCAGACACACACACACACTCACAGACACACACACACACTCACAGACACACACACACACTCACAGACACACACACACACACTCACACACTCATCCACTCATTCACTTACTCACTACTGAAGGGAAATGACAGTTGAGCAGTAGAAGTAGGCGGGTGGTGCCAGGCTAGCATAGCGGTATAATGTTTCTACTAATAAAACGCCAAAAACAAGACACAAAGTTCTATTCATTGGAGTTCATAAGTTTAAACGGGGTTCAACATCACATTTCCAACCGGCCAGTTTAAAAACCAGTAACACTTGTTTATTTTGACTGGACTTGCATCCTTCTGGATTTGGTAGTTTTCATTTAGTAATTGATATGAAAAGTTGAAATAGTAAAGTAGTACACAACCACATTGTTGTGTACTACACAGCGGCAGTGGCGAAGTGGGTCCCCCGTCTCCCCGCCACATGTCCAAGTGTCCCTGAGCAAAGAGACACTGAACCCCACATTGCTCCCGATGGTTCAGAGAGCGCCTTGCATGGCAGCTTCTACCATCGGTGTATGAGTGTGTGTATGAATGGGTGGATGTGGTAAGATATGTAAAGCGCTTTGGGGCTGAGAAAATCGGCTAGAAAAGCGCTATATAAGTCAAGTCCATTTACCATTTACATAATATATAAAACGGATTTGTATTGGACTATTGCAGAGAGTATGTGGAAGGAGTAGTATTTCAAGTAGTTTTCCACAAAAACACACAAGACAAAATGAGAACAACTTTCCCTTAAAAACACACACACACACTCCCTTGTACTTCTATCATTGTGAGGACATTCATTGACATAATGCATTCCCTAGCCCCTTAGCCTGAATTAACCAACACACACACACACACACAGGACTAACAGTGTGTATTCTCTCTCACACACACACACACAGGACTAACAGTGTGTATTCTCTCTCACACACACACACACAGGACTAACAGTGTGTATTCTCTCTCACACACACACACACAGGACTAACAGTGTGTATTCTCTCTCACACACACACACACAGGACTAACAGTGTGTATTCTCTCTCACACACACACACACAGGACTAACAGTGTGTATTCTCTCTCACACACACACACACAGGACTAACAGTGTGTATTCTCTGCAGGGCCACACGGTGAGAGAGTGGGTTTCCATGGCAGCGCCGCGGCTGGAGATCTACAACCGCTTCAAGAACTTCCTGAGAACTCACGTGGACGAGAACGGACACAACGTCTTCAAGGAGAAGATCAGCGACATGTGCAAAGGTACACACACATTTACCCTTTACTGTGTGTGTGTGTGTGTGTGTGTGTGTGTGTGTGTGTGTGTGTGTGTGTGTGTGTGTGTGTGTGTGTGAGAGAACCCTGTGTGTGTGAAGGTACACACTGATTCACCCTTGTGTGTGTGTGTGAGAGAGAGAGAGAGAGAGAGATCCCTGTGTGTGTGTGAGAGAGAGAGAGATCCCTGTGTGTGTGTGTGTGTGTGTGTGTGTGTGTGTGTGTGTGTGAGAGAGAGAACCCTGTGTGTGTGTGAGAGAACCCTGTATGTGTGTGTGTGTGTGTGTGTGTGTGTGTGTGTGAAGGTACACACTGATTCACCCTTGTGTGTGTGTGTGTGTGTGAGAGAGAACCCTGTGTGTGTGTGTGTGTGTGTGTGTGTGTGTGTGAGAGAGAACCCTGTGTGTGTGTGTGTGTGTGTGTGTGTGTGAGAGAACCCTGTGTGTGTGTGTGTGTGTGAGAGAGAACCCTGTGTGTGTCTGTGTGTGTGTGTGTGTGTGAGAACCCTGTGTGAGACATGTGCAAAGGTACACACTGATTTAGTTTATTATAAGTTTATTCTATTTTATTTATATATTTTTATTCTATTTTTTATGTATATTTCAATTTTATTTCAACTGATTTATAGAATAGTAAAGTGTGCAGGGCTGCCCCCCCATCATCATCCAAATCTCTGTTTCACTCGTAAACTTGAGTTTTTTAATATTTACATTCTAGAGGGCGTTTTATTAAAAGCAATGTTTTAAGTGATCCTCCCCCCAATAGAGTCTCAGTCCTCTTCACAGCAGACCCGGGTTAGAATCCAGCCCGGGTCGTTCTCTGCATGTCATTCCCCTCTCTGTCTGTCTGTCTGTCTGTCTGTCTGTCTGTCTGTCTGTCTGTCTGTCTGTCTGTCTGTCTGTCTGTCTGTCTGTCTGTCCTCTTCACAGCAGACCCGGGTTAGAATCCAGCCCGGGTCGTTCTCTGCATGTCATTCCCCTCTCTATCTGTCTGTCTGTCTGTCTGTCTGTCTGTCTGTCTGTCTGTCCTCTTCACAGCAGACCCGGGTTAGAATCCAGCCCGGGTCGTTGTCTGCATGTCATTCCCCTCTCTGACACATTTCATCTCTGTCTCTACACACTGTTTAATAAAACTGAAAAATGCCCCAAAAAAAAAAAAAAAGTCAGTTTGCAGGAACCCAAATAATAACCGTCCGCCTCTCCTGTCCCTCCAGAGAACAAGGAGAGTCTGGTGGTGAACTATGAAGACCTGGCAGCCAGAGAGCATGTCCTGGCCTATTTCCTACCGGAGGCTCCAACTGAGATGCTGAAGGTGAGTGTGTGTGTGTGTGTGTGTGTGTGTATCTAAAATCTGACCAGTGAAAGTCTCAAATCTTTGGTTCAAAATTAATGAATAAAAGCAAACGTGTTTTAATTTTGTTTTACTGGAAACTAAATATTTGGCTAAACCGTCCCAGACTTTGGGTGCTGCTCGTGGTGTAGTGATTAGAGACACAGACCTTTCTTAGTCCATTAAAACTATCCTGTCTTTGTGTGTGTGTGTGTGTGTGTGTGTGTGTGTGTGTGTGTGTGTGTGTGTGTGTGTGTGTGTGTGTGTGTGTGTGTGTGTGTGTGTGTGTGTGTGTGTGTGTGTGTGTGTGTGTGTGTGTGTGTGTGTGTGTGTGTGTGTGTGTGTGTGTGTGTGTGTGTGTGTGTGTGTGTGTGTGTGTGTTCTCTCCAGGTGTTTGATGAAGCAGGTAAAGAGGTGGTGTTGGCCATGTATCCTAAATACGACCGAATCGCTCACGAGATCCACGTCCGAATCTGTAACCTGCCGCTAGTGGAAGAGATACGCTCACTACGGTAAGAATTAAACTTTTACATCATCCACATTGCATATCCACTTGGGCGACTGTAGCTCAGGTGGTAGAGCGGGTCGGCCGATGATCAAAGGGTTGGAGGTTCGATCCCCGCCCTGCCACCTGTGTCATAGTTGTTGTGTCCTTGGGCAAGACACTTCACCCACCTTGCCTCGTGTGAATGTCGATAGTTAGCCTGCTATCGGTATATGAATGTGTGTGTGAATGGTAACGTGGGAAAGGAAAACAGGTCTCCCTTGCGAAAGAGTCTTCGGTCTCAATGGGATATACCTTTATAAATATAGGGAAAAAAAGAAAAAAAAATCCTCTGTTTCAATGTTTGTGTTCAATATATGCTGCTGGGGAAATAAAATCCAGTGTACAGCCTGGGCTCTGTGAACGGGCGTGTTGCCAGCTATGGTAGGCTCCTTCTGTTTACATGCCCGTTGACAGAGCCTTGGTTGTGAATTAACACTGAATATTTTCAGCTGTGTGTGTGTGTGTCCTTATCTCTGTCAGTCCTCCACTAACTCTCTTCTTCTATGGTTTCAAGTCAGCTCCACTTAAACCGTGTGTGTGTACTGTGTGTGTGTGTGTGTGTGTACTGTGTGTGTGTGTGTGTGTGTGTGTGTGTCTCTCTTATCTCTCTCTCTTTGTGTGTGTGTCCTATACCTCCTATGCCTATTATATGTCCTTATCTCTGTCAGTCCTCCACTAACTCTCTTCTTCTTCTATGGTTTATTTCCAGTCCTCCACTAACTCTCCTCTTCTTCTATGGTTTATTTCCAGTCAGCTGCACCTGAACCAGCTGATCCGTACCAGTGGCGTGGTGAGCAGCTGCACCAGTGTGCTGCCTCAGCTGGGGATGGTCAAGTACAACTGTAACCGCTGTAACTTCGTCCTGGGACCCTTCTTCCAGTCCCAGAACCAGGAGGTCAAACCAGGGACCTGTCCTGAGTGTCAGAGTCTGGGGCCCTTTGAAATCAACATGGAGCAGGTGAGAGGGGGTTACATTTAAAGGCCTACTTCACCGGTGGGAATATGAAGGTGTATTGAACTCTGAGATCCTATGAAGTATAAATGTGCAAAAAAAATGAAATTGGTTCATCCTAGCCTGAGAAAAGGCAGAAAGAGTGTTTTATGGTCTCACTGTCTAACACTACATTTCTCTTACTGTGATTTTTACATTATTTTTTGCCATTTTTTCTTGCTTTATTGACAGTGTGGAGAGACAGAGATGACATAGTGTGGAGAGAGAGAGATGACATAGAGACAGTGTGGAGAGACAGAGACAGAGATGACATAGAGACAGAGATGATATAGAGACAGAGATGACATAGAGACAGTGTGGAGAGACAGAGATGATATAGAGACAGAGATGACATAGAGAGAGAGATGACATAGAGACAGTGTGGAGAGACAGAGACAGAGATGACATAGAGACAGAGATGATATAGAGACAGAGATGACATAGAGACAGTGTGGAGAGACAGAGATGATATAGAGACAGAGATGACATAGAGACAGTGTGGAGGGACAGAGATGATATAGAGACAGAGTGGAGAGACAGAGACAGAGATGACATAGAGACAGTGTGGAGAGACAGAGACAGAGATGACATAGAGACAGTGTGGAGGGACAGAGATGACATAGAGACAGTGTGGAGGGACAGAGATGACATAGAGACAGTGTGGAGAGACAGAGATGACATAGAGACAGTGTGGAGAGAGAGAGATGACATAGAGACAGTGTGGAGAGAGAGATGACATAGAGACAGTGTGGAGAGACAGTGACGACATAGAGACAGTGTGGAGAGACAGAGATGACATAGAGACAGAGATGACATAGAGACAGTGTGGAGAGACAGAGATGACATAGGGCAGAGCGGGGAATGACATGTATGCAGAGAACCCAATGTTTAGACTTTATTACTTTATTTCAAACTTCAAGGCCATATACAAAAACACATAATTTATGTCTGGAATTTTTCTTTTTACATCTACCAACCACCTTGGTAGGTGTTTGGCCAAAAAGTTAATGTTGGACCCTGTATATGAATGTATGGACAAATTAAACGATATACTGATATACTATATATAACCTATAGATCTGTTTATATAAATATATGAGCAGATTAAATATTAAACAGAGATGAACACCAAGTTGGATTATTTAAATTTTAAAGGAAAGTTTTTTTTTGCTGGAAATTGAAGCGTTTTTTCTTATTTCCTTGTATCAACCAATAGCCATATCTCTCACACTCAGTATATGAACCAATCAGGTGCCTCCTACAGACAGACAGTATATTAACCAACCAATCACGTTGCTCCTACAGACGGTGTATCAGAACTACCAGCGAATCACGTTGCAGGAAAGCCCGGGGAAGGTGGCGGCCGGTCGCCTGCCCAGATCCAAAGACGCCATTCTGTTAGCTGACCTGGTGGACATCTGCAAACCTGGGGACGAGATCGTGAGTAGAGAACACACACACACACACACACACACACACACACACACACACACACACACACACACACACACACACACACACACACACACACACACTTCTTTCATAATAGTAACTATAGCTTCTTGTCCTTGAAGGCCACCGTAGCTTCTGTCAATTCTCCCAGTTAGCAAGGGACCGTTGACATCTACAATCTAACCACTACATTACTCGAAATACCCTGATATTACACACTGCAGCTTTTTTAATACATTTGGGGCGACTGTGGCCCAGGTGGTAGAGCGGGTCGGCCAATGAATGGGTTGGCGGTTCGATCCCCACCTTGCCACCATGTGTCATGGTTGTTGTGTCATTAGGCAAGACACTTCACCCACCTTGCCTCGTGTGAACGTGTATGACTGCTGTATGTTTGAGGTGGTGGTCAGAGGCGCTGATTGGCAGCCACGCTTCCACCACCAGTAAATGTTTCAATTGTTTTTTTTTCTCTTCACCTGTTGTGTATTTGATGTATTTGCATTGAATATTGTTTATGTATTGTTGTTTTTCCTTTGAGTTTGTTTTGAACTCGACGTCATTGTAAAAGAGGGTCACCCCTCAATTGGTCTCTCGAGGATAAATAAAAGTTAAATGAAAATGAAATGAAATGACAGTGTGTGAATGAATGGAACCTAGAACCCTGTAAAGCGCTTTGAGTGCCTAGAAAAGCGTTATATAAATCCTATTCACTATGTGTTTCTCCCCCTCTCCCAGGAGCTGACGGGGATCTACCATAACAACTACGACGGCTCTCTGAACATGGCTAACGGTTTCCCGGTGTTCGCCACGGTGATTCTGGCCAATCACATCACACGCAGAGACCAGGGCGTCGCCGTGGCCGAGCTGACGGACGAGGACGTGAAGGCCATAGTCGCTTTGTCCAAGGACGAACGCATCGGAGAGAGGGTGAGACGGACAGACAGACAAGCAGACAGACAGGCAGACAGACAGACACACATTGCACAGACAGACAGACAAGCAGACGGACAGACAGACAGACAAGCAGACAGACAGACAGACAAGCAGACAGACAGACAGACAGGCAGACGGACAGACAGACGGATGGACAGACAGACAGACAGACAGACAAGCAGACGGACAGACAGACACACACACACACACACACACACACACACACACACAGGAGGTTAAGGCCATAGTAGCTCTGTCTAAAGACGAACGCATAGGAGAGAGGGTGAGACACACAGACGTACGCACGCACAGACAGTCATTCACTCACTCACTTACACACGCATTTGAGAGAGGGTGAAAAGGGACATGTACACACACAGAAACACACACACACTCTAGCTAAGTCACTCACATTAAACACACACACACACACACACACACACACACACACACACACACACAGACAGACAGACACTAGAGACACAGAGAGAGAGAAAGGATGTTCAAGGTTCAAGGTATCTTTATTATCCCCGAGGGGCAATTTGTTGTACAGCCAGCAGTATAAAAAGATGGCAAACATATAACATATAAGACAACAAATAACACAAACAGATCACATATTTACATGTGGTCATTGACCAGACTGATGGCAGCAGGCATAAATGATTTCTTCCACCGGTTAGTAAAGGCCATAGTGGCTCCGTCTAAAGACAAACCCATTGGGGAGAGGGTGAGACACATACAGACAAAATTGCACAGACACACACAAACAGATATACATACATACACACACACACACACGCACAACACCATATATACATACACACACGCACACACACATAACACACTCACTCACGCACTGTACAGACACACAGGCACAGACACACAGGCACAGACACACAGGCACAGACACACAGGCACAGACACACAGGCACAGACACACAGGTACAGGCACTTGTACATGTCTGAACTGATAGTAATTTTAAATTCTGAATTGTTTTGATAAAGTGCGATCCTTAGTCATTGTATCCTGACTGTCCTTTGTGTGTGTATCCTGACTGTCGTGTGTGTGTGTGTGTGTGTAGATCTTTGCCAGCATGGCTCCTTCTATCTACGGACATGAAGACATCAAGAGAGCTCTGGCCCTCGCCCTGTTCGGAGGAGTGCCAAAAAACCCTGGTAGGTTATTCAACTACACACACACAATAAAACACACACACACACACAATAAAACACACACACACACACACACACACACCAGGGTATTCAACTATACAATAATGATTATACATGTATTTTATACAGTGCTTTTCAAGGTACTCAAAGACACTTTACAATAAAATTAGTACACAAGAATAAAGAAACATACAAGCTTATTAAAGGTGCAGTGTGTAATATGACATCATCAAGAAAGTTCTAGAATGCAACGCTCCCTGGGTAACCCCACCCCTTTCGAATAATAACAGAAGCTACAGTGGCCTTCAAGGACAAGAACAATTCTAAATTCTAAACAATGCACCTGATGACATTAGGGCTGCAACTAACGATTATTTTGATAATCGATTAATCTGTTAATTATTTTCTCTTTCGAAAATGTTGATCAGTTTTCCAAAGCCCATGTTGACGTCCTCAAATGTATTGTAATGTCCAAAACACACAGTTATTTCAGTTTACTGTCATAATAGGATTAAAGAAACCAGAAAATATTCACATTTGAGAAGCTGAAAACATAGAATTTGGAATTTTTTTATTAAAAAATTTCTCAAAACGATTAATCGATTATCAAAATAGTTGGAGATTATTTTAATAATCGATTACTAATCGATTATTCGATTAATCGTTGCAGCTCTAGATGACATTCCAACTATGACACTTTCAAGATGGCGGCACTAGGCCTTGGTCCAAGATATGCAGAAATATGGACATATATGAGACCCTTTCTAAGGAAAAAAAATAATAATTAAAAAAATTTTTTTCAGCTATTATGCACTAAATTAAATGTACTTATGGATATTATAATTACTTTCTACAACATCTGCTAGGAAATAAAACCCAAAATTCTACACACTGCACCTTTAAGCACTTGATTTGTTACTTAAAAACGTTTTATTTATTTCTCTTTCAGGTGGTAAACACAAGGTGCGTGGAGACATCAACGTGCTCCTGTGTGGAGACCCGGGAACCGCCAAGTCACAGTTCCTCAAGTACGTACCACCACCAACAACAACAACAACAACAACAACAACACATGGACAGATACCATAGCCTGCACTGCCCAACTACCTACTCTCTTTCAATTGTCATTTCCCTTCAGTAGTCAGTCTGGGCCCGCGGTATATTCTTAGGTTTTCTCCGGACAGATTTTTGCCGGTCCAAGGGGGCCGACTAGAAACCCAGAGGTTAGATCCCCGGCACCAGACAGGAGGGTGTTAGTAGTAAAACTAGTGGTGTCTGCTATTACATCGCTCTGCCATTGTGTCCTTGAGCAAAACACTTAACCCCAAACTGCTTAATGGGTGCGACCCCACTGCAGAGCTTTGTCTCAGACCCCTGAGCGATGATCCACTATATACGTAGAACTGCATGTGTGTGTAATTGCTAAATAAAGACTTAAAGGTGCAGTGTGTAATATGACATCATCAAGAAAGTTCTACAAAGTTCTAGAATGCAACGCTCCCTGGGTAACCCCACCCCTTTAGAATAATGACAGAAGCTACAGTGGCCTTCAAGGACAAGAACGATTCTAAATTTTAAACAATGCACCTGATGACATTCCAACTATGACGCTTTCAAGATGGCGGCACTAGGCCTTGGTCCAAAATATGCAGAAATATGGACATATATGAGACCCTTTCTAAGGGAAAAAATAATAATTCAAAACATTTTTTTCAGCTATTATGCACTAAATGAAATGTACTTATGGATATTATAATTACTTTCTACAAAATCTGCTAGGAAATAAAACCCCAAATTCTACACACTGCAGCTTTAACTCAACATGTTCCTCTGTGTAGGTATGTGGAGAAGGTGTCCAGCAGAGCGGTCTTCACCACCGGCCAGGGGGCGTCTGCGGTGGGGCTGACGGCCTACGTCCAGAGACACCCGGTCAGCCGCGAGTGGACGCTGGAGGCTGGAGCCCTGGTGCTTGCAGACAGGGGGGTCTGCCTCATAGATGAGTTTGATAAGGTACTGGGGGGTCTGCCTCATAGATGAGTTTGATAAGGTGCAGGGGGGTCTGCCTCATAGATGAGTTTGATAAGGTGCAGGGGGGTCTGCCTCATAGATGAGTTTGATAAGGTACAGGGGGTCTGCCTCATAGATGAGTTTGATAAGGTACAGGGGGTCTGCCTCATAGATGAGTTTGATAAGGTACAGAGGGGTCTGCCTCATAGATGAGTTTGATAAGGTGCAGGGGGGTCTGCCTCATAGATGAGTTTGATAAGGTGCAGGGGGGTCTGCCTCATAGATGAGTTTGATAAGGTACAGAGGGGTCTGCCTCATAGATGAGTTTGATAAGGTACAGGGGGTCTGCCTCATAGATGAGTTTGATAAGGTACAGGGGGTCTGCCTCATAGATGAGTTTGATAAGGTACAGAGGGGTCTGCCTCATAGATGAGTTTGATAAGGTGAGAGAGAGTGTGTGTGAGAGAGAGAGAGAGACTGTGTGTGTGTGTGTGTGTGTGTGTGTGTGAGAGAGAGAGAGAGACTGTGTGTGTGTGTGTGTGTGTGTGTGTATGTGTGTGTCAAAACCAATTTAATAACAACCAGGACAGCGGCAGCTGACGTGGTAAAAACACTACCGCTTTTGTCCAAAGGGGGTGCAAGAATTAACAAAACCTTAAAGTTCCTTGGAGCACCTTTTTAAAATAAGGTTATGGAAATTGGGTATAATGTCATGGGATAAGTTTTGAAAATTAAAAACCTGTAACTGACACCGTAATTATAGTAATTCTCTAATGAGACAGACAGACACACACACACACTCACACTCACACACACACCTCTCTAACTCACTCTGTACCTCTGTCTCTAGATGAATGATGCAGACACACACTCACACTCACACACACACCTCTCTAACTCACTCTGTACCTCTGTCTCTAGATGAATGATGCAGACACACACACACACACTCTAACTCACTCTGTACCTCTGTCTCTAGATGAATGATGCAGACACACACTCACACTCACACACACACCTCTCTAACTCACTCTGTACCTCTGTCTCTAGATGAATGATGCAGACACACACACACACACTCTAACTCACTCTGTACCTCTGTCTCTAGATGAATGACGCAGACCGGACCAGTATCCACGAGGCCATGGAGCAGCAGAGTATCTCCATCTCTAAGGCCGGGATCGTCACATCACTACAGGCCAGATGCACTGTCTTAGCTGCCTCCAACCCCATAGGTAAGACAGGCAGGCAGGCAGACAGACAGACACTCATACACTCATACACTCACTCACTCACTCACTCACTCACTCACTCACTCACTCACTCACTCAGACAGACACTCACTACAGGCCAGATGCACTGTCTTAGCTGCCTCCAACCCCATAGGTAATATACTCACTCACTCACTCTTACACTCACTCACATCACTGAAGGCCATTTTATTTTAAGTCATAGTAGCTTAGAAACCCCACAGGTAACAATTCACTCACTCACACAGAGACAGACACGCTCACTCACGAGTAGTGCATTGTCATTCAATTGTGAGTTTATTTTTTTTATTTATTTTTTTGTCATATTTATGCTTTATTGATAGTGTAGAGACAGAGTTGAAATGGGGCAGAGAGGGGAGTGACATGCAGAGAACGACCGCGGGCTGGAATCAAACCCGGGTCCGCTGCTGGCCGAGGCCCATGGGGGGGTGGGGGGACGCCCTACCAACTGAGCTAAGGGCGCCCCCAGCTAACTCAAACCTAAGAAACTTATTTAGTTTTTTTCCTTGTAACTTTAAATGATGGATCTGCATTGAGTCTCATCATTTGAGTTTTTTAATTTATTTGTCGCAAATGAGCCAAAGAAGTGTGTACAGTAAATATTTATGTTTGAAAATATTTGAATGTTCTTTTGTTTTCTGTGTGTTTCCTCCAGGCGGGCGGTACGACCCCTCTCTGACCTTCGCTGAGAACGTTGATCTGACTGAACCCATCGTGTCTCGGTTTGACATTCTGTGTGTCGTCAGAGACACAATAGACCCCGTACAGGTAAAACCACGCACTCACTCACACACACTGCCATGTTTCTACAGTAGCACAGAACGGACAAACTTAACGGCCTTTACACGTTTTTATATATAGTAAAGTGGGCGTCCTGGGGAAATGCACCTGTTGGAAGACCAAGAAGAAGAAGAAGTACTATAGAATAAATAACTAAATACATCTTCACCTCATCACTTGATATTGTGGAAAGACTTGAGGCAGTGGTGGATGAAGCCATCTTTAGTGACTAGCTTCTTGTCCTTGAAGGCCACCGTAGCTTGTAGAAAACCGGTAGAGTTAGCAAGGGAGCGTTGACATCTAGAATCTCACAAATAGATGATGCCAAAATACTCCAATATTACACACTGTACCTTTTTTAAAATGCCACAAAAAGTTTAATACTAATTTTCTGGGACGTGCCGGTTTTTAGCGTTCTCTCTTCTGATTGGATATCAGGTTGTGGGATCCCATTTGCCGATTACATGCAGAGCGGGTGACGGAGAGACCTGTTTTATGAAGCACGCACACTATATAAGTGATCACTGTATGAATATAGAGCGATTTAAAAAAGTATATTAATATATATATATCACTCACTTCACCTTTAATATGCCACACGGAAAGTTTAAAGGCTGATTTATAGTTGTGCGCCTCTGCGTTCTCTGCTGGGTAGCACGGACACCGAACGTTCTCATGAACCGTTGATAGTAGTTTCGCCCGTGTCGCAGATTGCACGCTGCACTTTTCATGTAAATCGGCAAAATACGTT
>NC_137233.1:3086252-3089038 GCF_949987685.1 Ammodytes marinus | reverse complement strand
CAGCAGGGGCACACCGTGGAGGTCCCCGAGAAAGACCTCACTGACAAGGTACACACACACAATTATACACAAGCACAGACACATGGTACAGACACACACACACTACAGGCTGACAAGGTAAACAAACTCAGAGGCAGACAGACAGACACCATAGAGAGACAGACAGAGAGGGAGACAGCAGGTCAGCTACCAGAGGAACCGCTACGGTCAGCAGAGCCATACGGTGGAGAAAGACCTCACTGACGAGGTACACGCACGCATGGAAGGGAGGGTTAAAGCAACCACTAGTTCAGGTGAATTAGTAAGTTACATGTGACATCCATCCATAATGTTTTTATGATTGACTGATTCATAGAGTTACTGAAATGGTTGACCTTCTTCTTTGAGCAGATGTTTAACTGGTGGAGCAGTTATCATTTTGAAGGATACAAGCTCTTATACCATGTAGTGTTACAGTACTGAAAAAAAGGTCATTCCACTGATGGTCTACTGTTACCACCAAGTAATTAAATTAAAATAGCTGCTTGATTTTCTTCATGATAAATAACAAAATAATATTTTTTTTCCCTCCCCCAGGCTCGTCAGATCAACATCCACAACCTGACAGCGTTCTACGACAGTGACGTGTTCAGATCCAACCGCTTCAGTCACGACGGCAAGAAGAAACTCATCCTGCAGCAGTTCTAAAGTCCTCTGTCTACGCACTGTCCTTTATCATCTTCACAACGCTTTATCAACTGTATCTCACAACCCCAGACAGACAGACAGACAGACAGGCAGGCAGGCAGACAGACAGACAGACAGGCAGACAGACACACACAGACAGACAGATACTTTGAAATAAATTTAAAAAAAGGAGAAAAAAAGTACCTGGGTTTTCATTCATGTTGGTAGTTTCTCATCGTAGTTTCGCTGAAGGTAGAAGGTTGTAGAAGTTGTTCTGAAGTCCTATCATCATCATCTTTATCATTAACACACCATGAACTACAGTGTATCTCACTGCCTGACACTGTCTTCTGGGCGGCCTCAGTCTGCATACTATCACTGCCTGACACTGTCATCTGGGAGGCCTCAGTCTGCATACTATCCTTTATCATCTCCATAACGCTTTAGCAACTATATCTTGTGGTTCAAAATTGCTTATTTTGACACAAGGTGATTTTGACAACAAGCGTTCTCCAGAATCACTGACTGCACCTTTTTTTTTAGGATGGTTTTCGGCCTATATATGAGGCTGTATCAAGTTTGTCTAGAAGATGGTCAGAATGGGGGAAAATACAGCAGAAAATCTCCACAGAATTATTTTTTTTTTGTTCTGGGATTACATGCTGTTAAGAAGAATTGAACATTCCTAGTATCAGTGAGATAAAAGATGATGAAATGGCTAGTAATCCAGTGTTGTTCTACTGGATTATTTGGGCGTAAATAACGACCCTACTGTCGGGGCTGATTGTAAATAAATGTACATTTTTCTACGTCCGTGTTGTTGAAGAAAATCTGAATAATTGTTTCACTTCAATTTATTTTGTAGCGTTTCACAGATTCAGATTTTTGTTTTTCAAGATTCTTGTTAAAGGCCTACTTCACCGGTTTGAATATGAAGGTGTATTGAATTCTGAGATCCTATGTAGTATAAATGTGCAGAAAAAAATTAAAATCGGTTCATCCTAGCCTGAGAAAAGGCAGAAAGAGTGTTTTTTTTAACCCTATATTTCTCTTTCTCGTGACATCACAGAAAGAGAAATATAGGGTTAAAAAAAACTTACTTTGTAAATATTACTGTGATGTCACAGTAAAAGACCATTTGAACCGATTTCAATTTTTTTCGCACATTTATACTTCATAGATCTCAGAATTCAATACACCTTCATATTCAAACCGGTGAAGTAGGCCTTTAAAGTCAGAAAATAAAAAATAAAATAAATGAGTCGATGTTATACAAGAAAGAAGTTAAAATAAAGATGTGTTTGTAATGATGCATTCACTTGCATCGTTGGTCTGTTCTGATAATAAACATGTATTTGCTAAAAAAAAAAAATAGCTGTTTTTTGTCTTAGTTTTCTTTTATAACACTGAGTTACATCTGTAATATTTCTGCAGCCTGTGCTGTACATTACTGACCAGGTTTTTTTTTTTAATTTTCAGTATAAGTTTAATTTATTTCTATAGCACATTTAAAAACATCAGTTGACCAAAGAGCTGTACAATATACCATACAAAACAATATATAAGATACATGAGGGAAAATGAGAAAAAAACTTGTATAATTCTATGTATTGTGATACTGAACAGATTTTATCATCCCCCTCCCTCCCCATTTACTATCACTTAGGACATCTCCCTTGTATTGAGATCCTAAATCGTATGGTATTGTCTAACGAACAGGACTGTGGCTCAGTTGGTAGAGCGGGTCGGCCGATGATCAAAGGGTTGGAGGTTCGATCCCCGCCCTGCCACCTGTGTCATAGTTGTTGTGTCCTTGGGCGAGACACTTCACCCAACTTGCCTCGTGTGAATGTCGATAGTTAGCCTGCTGCTATCGGTGTATGAATGTGTGTGTGTGAATGGTAACGTGGAAAAGGAAAACAGGTCTCCCTTGAAAAAGAGTCTTCGGTCTCAATGGGATTTACCTGTAGAAATAAAGGTTAAAAAAAAAAAAGACTGCAAGGTTTATTGCAGTAAGTATTTTGAATATTACTAACTTTAATTCAGGAGTGATCATTTATTTTATGTATGGGCTCCTTTCATAACACTCAAGTACACCTGGAGGTTAAAACAAGCAACAA
>NC_137233.1:3043752-3081252 GCF_949987685.1 Ammodytes marinus | reverse complement strand
TGAAGTTATAACTCTCATGGCACTGTAGCATTCAACATTGTGTGTGTGTGTGTCTGTGTGTGTGTGTGTTTGTGTGCCTGTGTGTGTGTGTGTGTGTGTGTGTGTGTGTGTGTGTGTGTGTGTGTGTGTGTGTGTGTGTGTGTGTGTGTGTGTGAGGGGCTGCTCAGCTTAACATACTGCAGACGTCTTTGTAGACAAGTTGGCATTGATAACGTAATCTTCTCAGTCAGTCAGTGAGGTCAGTCAACCATCTGTAGTGCCAGACACACACACACACACACACACACACACACACACACACACACGCATGCACGCATGCACGCACACACACAGTACAGACACACACACACACACACACACACACACACACACATTTGGGAGAATGTCTTGAGTACTAGTGTCTATACTGTTTACTAGTACTTTTACTATTATGTTATGATATCTTGAAGTTACTTTTAATAAGACTTTGAAAAGATGACAGACACAGACACACACACACAGACACACACACACACACACAGACACACACACACACACACACACACACACACACACACACACACACACACACACACACACACAACTTAACATGTGGTTAAATTAGATTAACTAATGCATGTACAGTTTTAAGGATGAGTGAGTGGGTGATGGCAAAACTGCATCCGCCTAATAGTGATAAATGTGTGTGTGTGTGTGTGTGTGTGTGTGTGTGTGTGTGTGTGTGTGTGTGTGTGTGTGTGTGTGTGTGTGTGTGAAACAGTCAACGCACGATTCAGTAAATGAACCTCTAAGCATATTAATATCGATTGAAAGGCATTAACTTGATCAGCGGAAGATGTTGAGATGAAATTTGAAGACCAAATGAAAGAGCGTGTTACCACGGTGACTCTCTGAGGGCAGCAGTTAGTGTATGATGCTGAGAACAAAACAAAGTGCTGTGATCACACTACCGAGCATTGAACACATTTACAAAGACAGACTGGTGAAAAAGGCCAATAACATTGTATGTGACTGTACACACCCCCTGGCATCCCATTTTAAACTACTGCTATCTGGTCGTCGTTTCTGCCGACCCCTTATGACCAAGAACAGATCCAAATTCTCTTTTGTACCACAAGCCATAAAAGCCTTAAATCAGTCAGAATAAGCTACAGTCATATGAAAAAGTTTGGGAACCCCTCTCAGCCGGCATTATAATTGACTCTGCTTTCACACAAAAAAGATAAAAGTGGTATGTCTTTAATTTACCAGGAACAGCTAAGTACTGGGATGTTTTCCAAACAAAGATTTTTTGAAAAGCAGTATTTAGTTTTATGAAATTAAATAAAATGTGAAAAACTGGCTGTGCAAAAATATGGGAACCCTTGTGGTCTTGCTGATTTTAATGCCTGTAACAGCATGTAAAACTGATGAATTTAAACACAAAGTTGGTTGGATTATGTTGTTAAGCCTTGAACCTCATAGAATTGTCTGTTTAATCATGATAAAAGGTGTTTTAGGTGCCTAAATGCAAGTTCCACTTCTCTTTGACTCTCTGCAGAAGTGAGACAGAATGCGATCATCAAAACAGCTCCCAAAAGATCTTAAAAACAAAGATTATTCATTGTCATGGTGTAGGGGAAGACTACAAGAAGCTTTCCCAAAGGTTTCAATTGTCAATTTCTACTGTAAGGAACGTTGTCAGGGAATGGAAGGACACAGGCACAGTTGCAGTTAAACCCAGGTCTAGCAGACCAAGAAAAGTACAAGAGCGGCATATGCGGCGGATTGTGAGAATGGTTGCACACAACCCAAAGATCACCTCCAAAGACCTGCAAGAACATCTGGCTGCAGATTGTGTATCTGTACATGGTTCTACAATTCAGTGCAATTTGCACCAAAACATCTGTATGGGCGGGTGATGAGAAGGAAGCCCTTTCTGCGCCCACGCCACAGATACAGTTGCATGGAGTATGCAAAAGCTCATTTAGACAAGCCAGCTTCATATTGGAAGAAAATGCTTTGGACTGATGAGACAAAAATTAAGTTATTTGGTCTTTATAAAAAGCAGATGTTTTGGTGCAAATTGCGCTGAATTGTTGAACGATGTACAGATACACAATCTGCAGCCAGATGTTCTTGCAGGTCTTTGGAGGTGATCTTTGGGTTGTGTGCAACCATTCTCACAATCCTCCACCTATGCCGCTCCTGTTTTTTTCTTGGTCTGCCATGCCTGGGTTTAACTGCCACTATGCCTGTGTCCTTCCATTTCCTGACAACGTTCCCTACAGTCGAAATTGACAATTGAAACCTTTGGGAAAGCTTCTTGTAGCCTTCCCCTAAACCATGACAATGAACAATCGTTGTTTTTCAGATCTTTTGGGAGCTGCTTTGATGATCCCATTCTGTCTTACTTCAGCAGAGAGTCAAAGAGAAGTGCAACTTGCATTTAGGCACCTAAAATACATTTTCTCATGATTAGGGTTGCAAAGGGGTGGAAAGTTTCCGGTAAATTACCGGAAACTTTCCGGAAACTTTCCATGGGAACTTTCGCTCAGGAATTTTGGGAATATTCGATTTTTGGGAATTGACTTGAAATTGGGGGAAATTTAATGGACTATCATATTCAAACTTAAATGTAGTTCAAATGTTCAAATGTGTATCTTCAAAAGTCTTGTGCTCTGGGCTTAATGTAGCCTCAATGCTCCAGGGTTCTAGAAATCATCTGTGCATGTGATGGAGGAATGCACAGTGCATGTAGGGGGCGTAGCCTCAATACCCCTGCAGTAAGCAGTGTGCTGTGTGCATGTGATTGAGGAAAAGCACATATTCTCAAGTGTGAAAGCATGAAAGCTGGTTTATTTAGTCAAGAATATGCTAAATATACATTTCCCCCGACTATATTTAAAATCACTGTTAAGGTCAAACCTTAAATTTGTTAAATTTTTGGTTTATTCCCGTTAATTCCCATTAATTCCCAAAATTCCCGTTAATTCCCGTTAATTCCCTTGGAAAGTTTCCAACTTTGAAAATTCCCGGAATTTTGCAACCCTACTCATGATTAAACAGACATTTCTATGAGGTTCAAGGCTTAACAACATAATCCAACCAACTTTGTGTTTAAAGTCATCAGCTGTACATGCTGTTACAGGCATTACAATCAACAAAACCACAAGGGTTCCTATATTTTTGCACAGCCAGTTTTTCACATTTTATTTAATTTCATACAACCAAATACTGCTTTTCAAAAAATCTTTGTTTGGAAAACATCCCAGTACTTAGCTGTTCCTGGTCAATTCAAGACATACCACTTTTATATATTTTTTTGTGAAAGCAGAGTCAATTATAATGCCGGCTGAGAGGGGTTCCCAAACTTTTTCATATGACTGTAGATGTCCAGCTGGCCTGGTCATGTCCAAAGTTGTATAGTGCATTGTAGTGTGTAATGTATGTTCTTCATGTTATGTCTGTCAGTGTCTGATGTGTGGACTATCTGTTTGTGTCATTTGTCTGATGTCATGTCATGAAGTGCGACTGTGCCGCAAACCCAACTGCCCCACGGGGACAATAAAGTTTTCTACTACTACTTTCTACTACTACTACTTATCTCTGCTCTGTATGGACATCATACTGAGTAACACACCTACACATTATGCATTAAATTTTGGGTTTTATTTCCTAGCAGATTTTGTAGAAAGTAATTATAATATCCATAAGTACATTTAATTTAGTGCATAGTAGCTGAAAAATTTTTTTAGAACTATTATTTTTTCCCTTAGAAAGGGTCTCATACATGTCCATATTTCTGCATATTTTGGACCAAGGCCTAGTGCCGCCATCTTGAAAGTGTCATAGTTGGAATGTCATCAGGTGCATTGTTTAAAATTTAGAATTGTTCTTGTCCTTGAAGGCCACTGTAGCTTCTGTTATTATTCAAAAGGGTTGGGGTTACCCAGGGAGCGTTGCATTCTAGAACTTTCTTGATGATGTCATATTACACACTGCACCTTTAAAAGTAATTTGATATGTCAGTACATACAAGTCTATATCACATTCAAATGCGACTTGTTTTTTTAAGCCCCTCTTGGTTATTTCTGTTTAATTATACACAGTTGTAAGTATATTTTTTTATTTATTTTTTTTAATTTTTTTTTAACCTTTATTTATACAGGTAAATCCCATTGAGACCGGAGACTCTTTTGCAAGGGAGACCTGTTCCCATTTACACGTTACCATTCACACACACACATTCATACACCGATAGCAGCAGGCTAACTATCGACATTCACACTTGATCATTTGTATTTTAAATCAGAATCGGAATCCTTTTATTTTAAAGGTGCAGTGCGTAGAGTTTATTGTGGTTTTCAAAACAGACTTGGGAAAAAGGCCAAAAAACATTTTCTTTTTTTTCAGTTGTTGATTCTTCTAATTCTATCTTTCCCGTATTTTGGTTTTATTTTCGATAATTCTAATTTCAGATTAAAATACTTTTCATAATTGCATTGAGTGTCCTTGCTCTACTGTTGTGTTTATTTATTGTTATCTTCTATATTGCATTGTTGAGAGGAGCCTGGGAGACCTAAGAATGTCATTCTCATCTCAATGCTGCACACACACACACGCACACACACACACACACGCACGCACGCACGCACGCACGCACGCACGCACGCACACACACACACACACACACACACACACACACACACTACTTCTGTAATTCCTAATATGCATATGACAAAAAAAACTATCTTCAATTCATTCATCTTTTGTTATGGTTCTTTCCCCCCTCTCTCTCCCCAGCTCTCCTAGCCAGCTGTGAGGCCTTTAAACTGGGTCCATCGCAGCACGTCATACCCCTATCTCGTTTGCTCCGGGAAGACACACCAACCCAGGAACTAGTCCGGACCAAACGTGTGCACGAGGTGGCCTTGGAGCTGGTGCGCGCTCAGCCACATCTGGTGCATGACATGGGATCGCCAGAGATTCACGAAACATCGCGTTCCAAAACAAAAATGGACGCTGCTGCTAATAACACACAGTCGAACCAGAAGATAATATCAGACCAGACAAGAGTAGTACACACGGCAGCCGGGGATGAGAACAGAGATGTGGAAGATGAGATGGAGGTAAGGAAGAGTGTTTTATAATTTTTTTTATTTTAATTTATTTATTAACCTTTATTTTTCCAGGAATATACTCATTGAGATTCAAAATCTCTTTTTCAAGAGAGTCCTGGCCAAGAAGGCAGCAGCATAAAAACATAAAATATTCACATTAAAAAAACAAAATTTTACACTTAAAACAAGACACAAAACACAATAAAAAATAAAAATAAAATAAAAAGTCACAAAGCATCAATCTCATTGGCAGTAAGTCAGTGTTCAGTAACCGGGCATGTACAGTTTGTGGTTAAATAGTCCTTAATCCTGCTTTTGTAATTGTTCAAGGTGATAAAGGATTCAAGTTTAAGGTGTTCCTGTATAAACTAGCTAAACTGCTATATAAACTGTACAGCATTTCAAGACAACTCAACAGAGACCAAGTTATAACAAGGACTGAAGTGAATTAAAACTATAAAGTTAGTGGGGCGTGCTCGTGGAACAGTGGTTAGATGTCGGCCATCTTGCTAGCTACGGTGGGCCCCCTTTGTTTACATACCAGTTTACAGAGCCTAGGCTGTGTATTAACACCAAAAAAGATTTGAGTGCTCAAACAGTACAGACAGGTAGCGGATAATGAGGAGATATTCATGGATTTTGACAAAAAGCGTTCTCCAGAATCACTGACTGCACCTTTAAAATGCTGAATCACTGTAAACAGGTTAATTTTGTAGCTTGTTGATGATAAACCAGACCATGGTTGCGTTCCGAATCGCATTCTTTCTACTATATAGTTTGGTAGAAAAAAGATTTAGGATGTCCCGATTCTTGTGGCCAGATTTAGGATGGTTAGAAGTACCCGGATGTCCTACTTCATGCGGCCAAGATTGTTAGTGTTGAAAAGTGCATCCTATTTGGGCGATTCTGACCCACAATCCAGTGCGCACGTGAAGTGACGTCACATCGACGAAGCCTCCATATGAAAACAAACGGGGATGCGACGGATATAAAAGCAAGAGGCAAGATCAAGGCGCAATGTTATGATGAAATAAGAGAGTAAAGTATGTCCCAATAGTATGCCTACTGCATCCTAACTAGATTATTTTTATCGTCGGATGTAGTATGTAGAATAGAAAAAAGAAAGAGTATGCGATTCGGAACGCAACCCATGTGTTTAACTGAATATCTCTCTCTGCTTTCAGCGTATGGTCCACTTGGTAGATCCAGAAAGCTCCAGGGGACAAGCGGCCTCCTCGGACCCAGAGAAGGTGCCTCTCGGTGGGCATGGGGCCGGAGAAACGTCCCTGGAAGCGTCCGGCTTCTATGGAACAACAGACACAGAGGAGAGAGAGAGAGAGAGGAGAGGGGGAGGAGAAGAGGAGGAGTGGGACAGAGACGACCAAGATGTTCATATAACAGACCCACTGGAGCTCAACAACCACACCACACCGGACCTGGATGCTCTCATAGGTTAGTGTTAAGAAATATATATGTTATGATATAATATACAGACAGACAGACAGGCAGACAGGCAGACAGACATACAGACATGCACGCGCGTTCGCACACACACACACACACACACACACTCACAAGTTTATCAATAGAGGCTTTGGTATCATACAGTCATAAAGGCTTTATCTATTTAGCTATATAAGTGGAATCCATTTACCATTTATTTGCCAAAGTGAGCAAAACAAAACACATAAATGGCGCATGGTTTATAAGACCAAATACTACTTTTTGCTCAACAACCACACCACACCTGACCTGGATGCTCTGATTGGTTAGTGTTAAGAAATATATATGTTATGATATAATATACAGACAGACACACACACATGCAGGGGGCGCCTTTAGCTCAGTCGGTAGGGCGTCCCCCTCCCGGGCCGGGCCCAGCAGCAGACCCAGGTTCGATTCCAGCCTGCGGTCGTTCTCTGCATGTCACTCCCCTCTCTGCCCCATTACATCTCTGTCTCTCTACACTATCAATAAAGCATAAAAATGCCCAAAAAATATCTTAAAAAAAAAAGACTCACACATGCAAGCACTCACACGCACGCACAAGCATACACACATACGCATGCAAAGCTCGCACGCACTCATTCACTCACTCACTCACTCACTCACTCACACACACACACACACACTCACTCACTCACTCACTCACTCACACACACTTATTACTCCATTTATTTTCAAACATTTGTGAACAAAATTTTGTTATCCAAAATGTATCACGGCATCAAGAAGTTATTCATAATGTCACATGTTGTAATAGTAACAGCTTATAGCCACATACAGTATTAGCTTGATTCTCCATTCAAAGCTAAATGGGTATCTTATCCAAGTCTAAACTAACTCATTATGTATGAACACTGTGTCATGTATTTTGTCAACCTTCAACAACTATTATCTCCTTTGCACACACACACACACACACACACACACACACACACACACACACACACACACACACACACACACACACACACACACACACACACACTAAAGCACACTGTCAACACCTTATGGCCTTTGTAGACCTCAAAAGGGACAAGAGGTCTATTTATAAAACACACACACACAGAGACACACACACACACTCACACGCACACACACACACACACACACACACACACACACACACACACACACACACACACACACACACACCAACCAACATGTGTTTCTGACGTGTCTCTTTGTGTCACCCAGGCTACAGTCCATCTTTCGACTCCTCCAGCCCCCAGAAACCTGACATCTCTCCCCCAGCCGAGGTGCATGATTCTGGGCCACAGGAGCACCGTGCCTCCCCCGTCCTAGAGGTGAGGACGGATAAAAGATAATGCATTCTGGAGAATAACTGTTTTCAAAATCACTTTTGGTCAAAATCAGTGAATATCTCCTCACGATCTGCTATCTCTCCGTAATATGTGTGTGCTGACATTTTTGTTTTGGTGTTAATACACAGCCTAGCCTCTTTAAACTGCTATATAAACAAAAGGTATGTAAACCAAAAGGCTCGCCGTAGCTAGCGCAATGCCAGCTTACGATGCATAGGATAAGTATCACTGGATTTTTTTTTTTCGTTTTCCAGAATCACTGTCTCTACCTTTAAATAAGTCTTGAGCTGTCATGTTAACAGATTAGTAGTGATTTTTCTGCCCATGTAAACCGGCCAAATGCAGTTAACTGACTCTTCCTAAAATCTGATGTTTCAGAAATATTTTAAAAGTTCCTCGGAGCACCTTTAACTAAAGACATTTCTTCAATTTTTTTTAATTTATTTAATTATTTTTTTTTATTCCCGGTAAAGGGTTTTTACTGGGAGTTTTTTCTCAGCCGAGCTAAGGGTGTAAGGGCAGGGTGTCATATTGTATCATATTGTATCATATATCATATTGTATGGAATGTAAAGCCCACTGAGACAAATGTATTTTGGGCTATACAAATAAAACTGATTTGATTTGGTTTGACATTTTTACACTTTCAAATATGGATTTTATTTTTCCTATAACCTGATGTTTCCCTGCAGGTTGGACCGTTAGAGAGAGAGCTCTGGGAGGAAGACACTAGTCACTCCAGCGGTTTTGGAATAGTTCAGTCTTCAATCAAAACTACTATTACTACCACTACATCCACGGCTACTGTTACCCTGTCTGCTACCCTGTCTGCTACCCTGTCTGCTGCAGCTGGTGGGGTTAACGCTGTGGGGACGGCCACTCCTGAGACAGACACAGGCACTGACTTTGGGCTGCTTGGAACTTACACTAAAGGTAAATCATCAAATAAAAAAAATTAAAAAATACTAATAATATTTTTTTATTGACTTTGATGGTTGGATCTTAAAGCGAGACACTGCAGGTGATTAGGGTAAACAAACTGAAATGACTTGGCTTACTCAGGATAGATTTCTGCCGGTCCAATCAGCGAACAGAGGGAGTGGCTGAGAACAATGACGTTGAGGTTGTGCGCCAGTTTCAGTTGTAGTCAGAAGCCGCCGCATGACATACGTCACGACCAAACGTTATGCGATTGGTTGGCAGATCCAGAGTGGCACTGGACAGATCCAATAGTTTTAAACTTCAACAGACACCCGCCGTCAAGTGAGTTAACGTTTATCAATTGAGCGATTCCAGACCTTCTGTACAAATGAAATGAAGTACGATGGTCTGGTAGCACCAGGCTAGGAACAGTATAGGCCTAGAGTATATGTTTATGGATGGTTAATATTAGGCAACATGTACAAGCTAGGAAGCTAGCTGAAGAGTTGGTGCTCAGTGTTTATGTAAGGCTAGCTGACTACACTGCTTTCAAGACCAAACAAGTAAAATGAAGGAGCTGAAGAATAAAAAGCAAAAGTTAAAAGAAAAGTTAGAAAAAAATGCCAAGACCAAATGTTATTTTCGCCTTTGTTCATTTTGTTTTGCTGCAGATGAAACCGAGGATGAGGAGATGGAGAGAGAGGAGGAAGAGGAGGAGAGAGAGGGTCTGGTGCACGGAGACCTTTTTACCCAGAATCCAACAGTGCCGGATGTTGCCATGGCACCCAGCAGAGAGCCACTGCAGCCCAGTGTAGAGGAGGAGCTGAGACAACAGGGGGGGCAGGGGTTCACAGGTGAGACAGACAGGCAGACAGACAGACAGACAGACAGACAGACAGACAGACAGACAGGCAGACAGACAGACAGACAGACAGACAGACAGGCACACAGACAGGCACACAGACACACAGACAGACACACAGGCACATAGACAGACAGACAGACACACAGACAGACAGACAGGCACATAGACAGACAGACAGGCACACAGACAGACAGACACACGCACACTACAGCCCAGTGTAGAGGAGGAGCTGAGACAAGGGGGGGCAGGGGTTCACAGGTGAAATACACACACACATGCAAACACGCACACACACGCACGCACGCACTCACACACATGCAAACACGCATGCACACACACACGCACGCACGCACACGCACGCACTAAACACTACACCACAAGCGCACCCTTCAAAAAAACAGCAGCTTGTAATATATGGTAAATTACAGACGGTGGGGGCGCCTTTAGCTCAGTTGGTAAGGCGTCCCCCTCCCGGGCCGGGCCCAGCAGCAGACCCGGGTTTGATTCCCACCCGCGGTCGTTCTCTGCATGTCACTCCCCTCTCTGCCCCATTTCACCTCTGTCTCTCTGCACTGTCAATAAAGAATAAAAATGCCCAAAAAATATCTTAAAAAAAAAAAAATTACAGACGGACACGCAACAACTTCCAAATGTGTTTATCATTGGAAGTTTCACAGCTGGAATGCCATTCCGGGTATTTATAACTTAATCTGGTCACTAGAATCCTGCAGGTCATCCCCCCCCCCTCTCTCTCTCCTCTCTCTCTCTCTCTCTCTCTCTCTCTCTCTCTCTCTCTCTCTCTCTCTCTCTCTCTCTCTGTCTCCCCATCTCAACTCTGTACTATCTAATAAAGCTTGAAAACGCCAAAAAATTATCTTAATAAATATAATTATTAACTCAATTTGTCTTGTATTTCCCATCAGGCTTTGGACAGGACAGAGACAGTGAGGAGGTGGATGATGAGGAAACTATAGGCGGCCATATTGCCCCTCTGACCACCGATCCTCCTTCTTCCTCCTCTGCGTCTGAGCGCTTCACCGAGCCGCTCTGGGATTGGCTGGCTGAGACCACGCCTCCTCTGATGTCACAGCCAGAGGCCACACCCCCTGTGAGGTCACGGCTCAGGGGAGGAGCGAGGGGCACGGAGGTCTCACTGCCAGAGGGGGAATACCGGGAGATGGACAAGGCACGCCAGGTAGACATTAATATGCATTTAACATTTCATTACATTTATTTTTGAGTATACTTATCTATTTATTCTGGTTATGGTTTCTATATTTAATTATTATGATTATTATTGTTTAATTGTATTTATTTAATTTTATTAATTTAAAAAACATTACTCAAGAGAATAATAATAATGGATTGGATTTATATAGCGCTTTTCAAGGCGCACAAAGCGCTTCCACTCGTTCACACACAGTCATGGTAAACTACCATAGTAGCCACAGCTGCCCTGGGGCAGACTGACGGAAGCGAGGCTGCCATTCCGCGCCATCGGCCCCTCCGACCACCACCGCAAACATTCACACGAGGCAAGGTGGGTGAAGTGTCTTGCCCAGGGACACAACAACCATGACACAGGTGGCCGGGCGGGGATCGAACCTCCAACCCTTTGATCATCGGCCGACCCGCTCTACCACCTGATCCACAGCCGCCCCAAAACATTGAAAATCTAATTCTAAGGCTTTCTACATTCCTAACACATATTTAATATATAATACATTTCTGTTCTAACGTCCTTCTAACCGTCTCTGTCTCCTCTCCAGGTGATGTGTCTGAACTGGAGTGAGCTGGCTGGAAGAGGATACGTTCTGCTCAACATGACCAAGAACATGAACTGTGTAAGTACCAGAGGCAATACTACCACTATACCTCAAGCACACTATACCTCAAGCACTATATACTCTATACTACCACTATACCAGAAGGACACATACATTATTTTATTATCTTAAAATTGTTTAAACCTGCAGTGTGTAGAATTTTGTGTTTTATTTCCTAGCAGATTTGGTAGAAAGTAATTTTAATATCCATAAGTACATTTAATTTAGTGCATAATAGCTGAGAAAAATGTTTTGAATTATTATTATTTCCCTTAGAAAGGGTCTCATATATGTCCATATTTCTGCATATTTTGGACCAAGGCCTAGTGCCGCCATCTTGAAAGTGTCATAGTTGGAATGTCATCGGGTGCATTGTTTAAAATTTAGAATTGTTCTCGTCCTTGAAGGCCATTGTAGCTTCTGTTATTATTCGAAAGGGTTGGGGTTACCCAGGGAGAGTTGCATTCTAGAACTTTGTAGAACTTTCTTGATGATGTCATATTACACACTGCACCTTTAAATGTATTTAATTTTTTTCCAGTGGCCCTTAGAAACTGCCTATATCACTTATTGGACAGGGACAGTTTGGTATAGACTGTATATACTGTATATACAGTATCTCACATAAGTGAGTACACCCCTCACATTTCTTCAAATATTTCATTATATCTTTCCATGGGACAACACTGAAGAAATTACACTTTGATATAATGTAAAGTAGTCAGTGTACAGTTTGTATAACAGTGTAAATTTACTGTCGCCTCAAAATAACTCGACACACAGCCATTAATGTCTAAACTGAAGGCAACAAAAGTGAGTACACCCCTAAGAAAATTTTTCCAAATTGGGCCCAAAGTGTCAATATTTTGTGTGGCCACCATTATTTTCCAGCACTACCTAAACCCTCTTGGGCATGGAGTTCACCAGAGCTTCACAGGTTCCCACTGGAATCCTCTTCCACCCATTCATGACGACATCACAGAGCTGGTCGATATTAGAGACCTTGCGCTCCTCCATCTCCCGTTTTAAGAAGCCCCAAAGATGCTCAATAGGGTTTATGGCTGGAGACATGCTGGGCTGTCCATCACCTTTACCCTCAGCTTCTTTAGCAAGCCACTGGTCATCTTGGAGGTGTGTTTGGGGTCGTTATCATGTTGCCATACTGCCCTGCGGCCCAGTTTAAGACGGTTGAGTGCACGTTTTCAGCGTCACACCAAGAGGTTGGTTTTGGAAAATAGACGTATGAGTGCTGCCAGCATTGCTGCAGGGCTTGAAGTGGTGGGGGGTCAGCCTGTCAGTACTCAGACCATACGCCACACTCTGCATCATACTGGTCTGCATGGCTGTTGTCCCAGAAGGAAGCCTATTCTAAAGATGATGCAAAAGAAACCCCACAAACAGTTTGCTGAAGACAAGCACACTACGGACATGGATCACTGCAACCATGTCCTGTGGTCTGATGAGACCAAGATAAACGTATTTGGTTCAGATGGTGTCAAGTATGTGTGGTGGCAACCAGGTGAGGAGTACAAAGACAAGTGTATCTTGCCTATAGTCAAGCATGGTAGTTGGAGTGTCATGGTCTGGGGCTGCATGAGTGCTGCCAGCACTGGGGATCTACAGTTCATTAAATGCTAACATGTACTGTGACATACTTGAGCAGAACATGATCCCCTCCCTTCATAAACTGGGCCGCAGGGTGGTATTGCAACATGATAACGACCCCAAACACACCTCCAAGATGACCACTGCCTTGCTAAAGAAGCTGAGGGTAAAGGTTATGGCCTGGCCAAGCATGTCCCCAGACCTAAACCCTATTGAGCATCTTTGGGGCTTCTTAAAACAGGAGATGGAGGAGCGCAAGGTCTCCAATATCCACCAGCACCGTGATGTCGTCATGAATGAGGGGAAGAGAGTTCCGGTGGCAACCTGTGAAGCTCTGGTGAACTCCATGCCCAAGAGGGTTAAGGCAGTGCTGGAAAATAATGGTGGCCACCCAAAATATTGACACTTTGGGCCCAATTTGGACATTTTAACTCAGGGGTGTACTCACTTTTGTAACCGACAGTTTAGACATTAATGTCTGTATGTCGAGTTATTTTGAGGGGACAGTAAATTTACACTGTTATATAAGCTGTACACTGACTACTTTATATTGTATCAAAGTGTCATTTATTCAGTGTTGTCCCATGAAAAGATATAATGAAATATTTGAAGAAATGTGAGGGGTGTACTCACTTTTGTGATATACTGTACTGTATATCACAATTATAGAAACACATTCAATTTCACCCCGTCTCAGCAAAACTTCTCCCACTGCACAATTTTGAAAAATGCAACTTCACTAAATGTTTGAGTTTTGAGGCTAAAATTAAAACTTTAAGGTGTTAAAGAAAACTGCCCACAGTTGAGCCAACTAATTATCTTCATTGTCTTATCATTCATACAGTAGTTCAATGTATCTTTCATGCGTATAAAAACATTAAAGGTGCAGTGTGTAATATGACATCATCAAGAAAGTTCTACAAAGTTCTAGAATGCAACGCTCCCTGGGTAACCCCACCCCTTTAGAATAATAACAGAAGCTACAGTGGCCTTCAAGGACAAGAACAATTCTACATTTTTAACAATGCACCTGATGACATTCCAACTATGACACTTTCAAGACCTTCGTTGCAGTGGTCACGGGTTCAAATCCGACCCGTGGACCTTTACTGCAGGTCATCCCCCCTCTCTCTCTCTCTCTCTCTCTCTCTCTCTCTCTGTCTCTCTCTGTCTCTGTCTCTCTCTGTCTCCCCATTTCAACTCTGTACTGTCTAATAAAGCTTGAAAATGCCAAAAAATAATCTTTAACAAAAAAAAAAGTGTGAGGAGATACTGTCTGAAACGTTGCATCTTGGAGAGTGTCATTGCTAGTTGCTACACACACGTACAATAGCCTTGATACGGGTTTGAATAAGCTTTACAAATGAGTTTTTTTCAAACACTTTTATCCATTAATCCTCCCCGAGTCCTCATTGAAGACACAAAAGATACACCTTCTGATTTAGAGCTTTGAATGCATTAGTGAATGTTTATCTGTGCAATCAGAAAAATGCCAGACGTATTTCTCCCACGCTGTCTGAGCCAGAACAAAAGTAGCCGGATAGATAGGGTTCAGACAGACAGGCAGACAGACAGACAGGCAGGCAAACGGGCGGGCGGGCAGGCAGGCAGGCAGACAGATAGACAGACAGACAGATAGACAGACAGACAGACAGACAGACAGACAGACAGAGAGACAGAGAGACAGGCAGACAGACAGTCAGACACACACACGCGCACACACACACACACACACACACACACACACACACACACACACACACACACACACAGACACACACACTCACACACACACACACACACACACACACACACACACACACACACACACACACACACACACACACACACACACACAGTTGGAGGAGATTTCTCTCTTTGTGAGAGAGAGGAAGGAAGCTCACCTTGATGTCTCTCACCATGGCAACAACACATCACATCACCGTAGTTACAGCAACATGATGGAGTCAAACCCTTCTCCTGCACAACAAGTTCTTTGAGTTTATTTTCAAGTTCATTTTTACCAAGAAATGTTTCAGTTGTTGATTCCACTGCCAAGAAAAAACCTGGACGTGGGGCCCCCTTAGCTCAGTTGGTATGTCCCCCCCCCCTCCCCCCCATGGGCCTCGGCCAGCAGCGGACCCGGGTTCGATTCCAGCCCGCGGTCGTTCTCTGCATGTCACTCCCCTCTCTGCCCCATTTCACCTCTGTCTCTACACTATCAATAAAGTGTAAAAATGCCAAAAAAATATCTTAAAAATGTTTAAAAAAAAATGGACGTACAGCACAATGTATAAAATACAAAGGCTTACAAATGTGTGTGTGTGTGTGTGTGTGTGTATGTGTGTGTTTGTGTGTGTGTGTGTGTGTGTGTGTGTGTGTGTCTGTCTGTCTGTCTGTCTTTGTGTCTGTGTATGTCCCTGTCTGTCTGTCTGTCTGTCTGTCTGTCTGTCTGTCTGTCTGTCTGTCTGTGTTTGTGTCCGTCCCTGTCTGTCTGTCTGTCTGTCTGTCTGTCTGTCTGTCTGTGTTTGTGTCCGTCCCTGTGTCTGTGTGTCTGTCTGTCTACAGGAGGAGTTCCGTGTGGACCAGGGTGTGCGGTTGTTGAAGGTGATAGAGAGAGTGTTTGCCCGCAGGATGAACAGCCCTGAAGGGTCCTGGGGCCTTTACCTCAGCAAACCAACTCACCAGCACCATGAACTGGTGATGAATGTGGCATCACAGAGAGGTACACACACAGGCAGACAGACAGACAGACAGACAGGCAGACAGACAGACAGACAGACAGACAGACAGATGGACGGACAAACACACACACACACACGGACAGACGGACACACACACACACACAGACGGACAGACGGACACACACACACACACAGACGGAAGGACGGACGGACGGACGGACGGGCAGGCGGGCAGGCACATACGCACGCACGCACGCACACACACACACACACACACACACACACACACACACACACACACACACACACACACACACACACACACACACACACACACACTTGTAGTACTATGTTTACCTTGTCCCACATCGTCTTGTCTGTTCCAGGAGTGATAGCGACCAGTGAAGTGCTCGGCATGCTGGGAGAGATCAGAGACAGTCTGCTCAAGGTACGCGGTCACATAACGTCCTCACATGTTGCACTCTACAGTCTGTGAAACTCATATTAATTGAATATAATGGAAAATAAATTGGAATTGAGGCAATAATTCATGCTTAAAGGTGCAGTGTGTAATATAACATCATCAAGAAAGTTCTACAAAGTTCTAGAATGCAACACTCCCCCTTTCGAATAATAACAGAAGCTACAGTGGCCTTCAAGGACAAGAACAATTCTAAATTTTAAACAATGCACCCGATGACATTCCAACTATGACACTTTCAAGATGGCGGCACTAGGCCTTGGTCCAAAATATGCAGAAATATGGACATATATGAGACCCTTTCTAAGGGGAAAAAAATTATTCAAAAACTTTTTTTCAGCTATTATGCACTAAAGTAAATGTACTTGTGGATATTATAATTACTTTCTACAAAATCTGCTAGGAAATAAAACCCAAAATTCTACACACTGCAGGTTTAATTGAATATAATGAAAAATAAATTGGAATTGAGGCAAGAATTCATGCTTAAGGGGCCCAAACCAAGTGCTGAGCAGGATGATACTTTATAGTGGGCCGACATTTCTGTATTTAAAATCCCTTTTTTTATTGATTTCATGTATCTGTCTGTCTGTCTCTCTGCCTGTCTGCCTTTCTGTCTGTCTGTCTGTCTCTCTGCCTGTCTGCCTTTCTGTCTGTCTGTCTGTCTGCCTGCCTGCCTGTCTGTCTGTCTCTCTGTCTGTCTGTCTGTCTCTCTGCCTGTCTGTCTGTCTCTCTGTCTGTCTCTCTGTCTGTCTGTCTGTCTGCCTGTCTGTCTCTCTGCCTGTCTGTCTGTCTGCCTGCCTGCCTGCCTGTCTGCCTGTCTGTCTGTCTGTCTGCCTGCCTGTCTCTCTGCCTGTCTGTCTGTCTGTCTGTCTCTCTGCCTGCCTGTCTGTCTGCCTGCCTGTCTGTCTGTCTGTCCATCAGGTTGGGATCCAGAGCTACAGTGCAGCCAGCAGTTGCTCGTCCCGCCCGGCTCAGACACGCAGCGACTACGGCAAGCTGTTTGTGGTTCTGGTGATCATCGGGTCGGTGTGTCTGATCATCATCACCTCTGGGTTCATATACATCTGCTGGCAACGGAGGCTGCCTGCTACCAAGACACAGGTGGGTTAGAGAGATAGAGAGAGAGGGAGATAGACAGACAGACAGACAGACAGACAGACAGACAGACAGACAGACAGACAGATAGACAGACATCGGCTCTGTGTGTCTGATCATCATCACCTCTGGGTTCATATACATCTGCTGGCAACGGAGGCTGCCTGCTACCAAGACACAGGTGGGTTAGAGAGAGAGAGAGAGAGGGAGATAGACAGACAGACAGACAGACAGACAGACAGACAGACAGACAGACAGACAGACAGACAGACAGACAGACAGACGGATGGACAGACACAAACACACACACATTACATTTAATTTAGCACACATTCATACACCGATAGCAGCAGCTACCACGCAGGGTGCAAGCTAACTACTACTACTAGCTAACACACACACACAAACACACACACACACACGAACACACACACACACACACACACACACACACACACACACACACACACACACACACTCATTCATTTGAACGGTGTGTAACTCTTTTCCATTAGTTCCGTGGGGAGGAGCTTCATTTCGTGGAGAACGGTTGCCATGATAACCCGACCCTGGACGTGGCCGGTGACGGCCAGGAGCCGGAGATGCAGGAGAAGAAGCCAACAGCCAATGGGATCGCAGCATCAACAGAGGAGGGCGGGACCAACGGCAAACGCTGGCAGGTGATTGGATGACACACAATCAAAACAATACTGCTGTCTTATTTTTTTTGTGAAACACAATGTTTTAATGCTGGTTGGTGATCTTACGAAACTTCAGTTGTTAAATCTAAAAAATTGAAAGACTGTAAAGAATATTAGACAAGTTAGATTCATATTCTTTGGCTGTGTATTAAAGGTGCAGTGTGTAATATGACATCATCAAGAAAGTTCTAGAAAGTTCTAGAATGCAACGCTCCCTGGGTAACCCCAACCCTTTCGAATAATAACAGAAGCTACAGTGGCCTTCAAGGACAAGAACAATTCTAAATTTTAAACATTGCACCTGATGACATTCCAACTATGACACTTTCAAGATGGCGGCACTAGGCCTTGGTCCAAAATATGCAGAAATATGGACATATATGAGACCCTTTCTAAGGGAAAAAATAATAATAAAAAAAAAAATTCAGCTATTATGCACTAAATTAAATGTACTTATGGATATTATAATTACTTTCTACAAAATCTGCTAGGAAATAAAACCCAAAATTCTACACACTGCAGGTTTAACACTGGATTTTTTTTCCCAACACAGTACAGACAGGTAGAGGATCGTGAGGAGATATTCACTGATTTTGACAAAAAGTGATTTTGACAACAAGCGTTCTCCAGAATCACTGACTGCACCTTTAATATCATCATCATTGTGTGTTTTTGTTTTCAGGTGTTTGTAAATCAAGGAGCGACAGAGGAGGAAGAGGAAGAGCAAGACACACATCTCTGATTGAAAAAAATCATTAAAAACGGTTACGAAAGTTTTACGAAAGTTTACTAAGGTGTTACTAAGGGTTACTAAGGGTTAAAGGGGTCTTAGTTGGACAGATTATGAAATGTAGCCAAGAGAGGAGAAGACAGAAAGATGGATGGATGAGAAAGTGATAGAATGAAATAAGGAGGTATATATTTCTGTATACAAATGATGGAGAGACTAGAGCAAAGAGAGATAGATAGAAAAGTGTTTGTAAAAGCTGTGTTGTCCAGTCAAAAGTTAAGCTAGTTTTGAGGAGGAGCAGGAGAAGTCACTGAACATTTTTTTTTTGGGGTATTTGTCATGTTCTAGGCTTTAAAGTATCTGTTAAAGGTGCTACGAGGAACTTTCGCTTTGTGTTAATTCTAGCGCCCCCCTTTGGACAAAAGCGGTAGTGTTTTTATTACGCCAGCTGTTGTTCCTGGGTGAGCGTATTCCCCATGACAAAGGCATTAAGAAAAACTATATATAAAAATAGCATTCTTTGCACTGATGGTCTCGTTTGCTGTTACATGTCGTTCATGATCATCAGAGGAAAGATGAGACTGTTTCAGAAATATTTAAAAGTTCTTCGTAGCACCTTTTAAGATATACATTTTTAAAATAGCTAGACTTCTGATTGTGTAAATTGAGAATATCCGTACGTCACCATTACATACAAACCCATCTGCTTTCGTGTGCCTTGTCCGTTAAGCTTTTTGAACTGTGGACAAAATGAGACAAAAAATATATATTTTGCAACACAATCATAGCACAAAGCACCTTCTCCCACCTTTAACGTTTGAATGTACACAAGACAATATTAAGGGACATTTATAAAGCTATTTGATTTAAAGGGGCAGTGTGTAATATGACATCATCAAGAAAGTTCTAGATTACAAAGCTCCCTGGGTAACCCCACCCCTTTTGAATAATAACAGAAGCTACAGTGGCCTTCAAGGACAAGAACAATTCTAAATTTTAAACAATGCACCTGATGACATTCCAAAAACATGGATGCCTCCATAAGACTTACCCTCTCAATGTACAAAATGTAATGTTAATATTTGTAATTCTCCGCTCAGGAGGATAATTCAGATTATTGGCAGAGGTGATTTTACACCAATGAGGACATATTTATGAATGAGGATATTGATTTTAGCAAATAAATTACTTAAAATGTTACACAGTGTCCCTTTAACATTAAAAACAATTATTTGAATGTAAGGGTTACTTAATGAATAAGTAAGTTATATTTTGAATGTAAAATTTAACTTCCAAAACATTGCTTTTAATTTATATTCATGATTTGTTTTTGATATTAGAAACAATCAATGAACGGACCTACACACACGGATTGTCTATGTGCATGTGTGTGTGTTTGTTTACGTACAAAGTCTCACCGACAGCAGCAAGCTATTCAAAAAGTAATATTTAGTTTATTTTTAAGGAACACAAACACACAAACAAAAGACAAAATAAAATAAACAACTAACATGGCGTACTCTACTTTGTTGTTTAAACTAAAGGTAAATGTTAAAGGTGCAGTGTGTAATATGACATCATCAAGAAAGTTCTACAAAGTTCTAGAATGCAACACTCCCTGGGTAACCCCAACCCTTTCGAATAATAACAGAAGCTACAGTGGCCTTCAAGGACAAGAACAATTCTAAATGTTAAACAATGCACCTGATGCCATTCCAACTATGACACTTCCAAAATGGCAGTGACAAGGCCTTGGTCCAAAGTATGGAGAAATATGGACATAGGGGAAGGTGGGGTGATTTGTGCAACTTTTTACTCAAAGTGATTTTAAAGTGAGGCCTTGACAGTTATGTCTCCAACTCAAATATGTACATATATTTCAGGATGTTGTGCATCCCTGGCAATAAAAACTTTGGATCTGGAATAAACTGTTTAAGAAATATAGCTTTCGGAAAAAAAGTTGTCTTGTCGCACAAATCACCCCACGTAGTGGGGTGATTTGTGCGTCATTGTGTCACAATGACAAAGTCACCATCATCATCTTTCTGGCCATCTGAACTCTCATCAGTGGTGTCGTTAAGTGGAATTGAGATGTCACTCTCTCCTGAGCTACTGTAGACAATCACTTTCTTTTGGTGACCAGCGTATACAGCCATGCCACTGGCACAACTCTCAGAAATGTACTTTGCACTAGTTGCTCTGTGCTTGTGGAACCAACTGCCACCTGACAAATGTGATTCCCCCTACATTTCTGCCTTTAAATCAAGGCTCAAAACCCATATGTACACCCTGGTGTTTCCTCCCCATTAACCTCTGCACTACTTACTTACCTCTGCACTACTATCTGTGTTTATGTGGATGTATGGGCTTTACGTCTTTTATTTTGGTTATTGTTATTTTACCTTCATTGTTTACCTACTGAATGCACTATGTACAGCACTTTGGACAGTGCAAACTGTCATAAATGTGCTTTTATAAATACATTTTACTTACTTACTTACTTATAACTCACCCAGGCCCTTGCGCACAAATCACCCCATCCCCAGAATTTTGGATAATAGGCATGATGCAGCAATTTAGGGTTGACATTGTGCTAACTATATAGACTCAAAGTGTAGCATACCAAAGCACTAAAACATGTGTCAAATGTTTTCAAACGTGTCTATAATTGTTCAGACACAATAATCAAAAAACCTTGATCATGGAAATTTTACTTTGAAAGGCAAAACACAGTTTTTTGAGCTTAAATGTGCTTATATCTTATTCCTTGTGTCTCCCTTCTTTACAGGATGAGTCAAATGGATGGCTCTTCTTAAATATGTGGTCACATTTCCAATTTCTTCCACGGTTTTCTAGAAACAAGGGGTTTTGCAACTTCCAAAATGCACAAATCACCCCACCTTCCCCTATATGAGACCCTTTCTAAGGGAAAAAATAATAATTCTAAAAAGAAAATTCAGCTATTATGCACTAAATTAAACATACTTATGGATATTATAATTACTTTCTACAAAATCTGCTAGGAAATAAAACCCAAAATTCTACACACTGCAGGTTTAAGCTAAAAATAACAAGTCAAAAAGGTGTCATGAAGGTCACTTCAGCGCTGCTATATAGTCAAGGGACTTTCGCATCTATTTTATATAATGAAAACAAATTACCCATATTAAAGCTGGGGTGGAGGATTTGGGTAGAAAATAGCAGTTGGGATAGAGATTCGAATCAAAATACCTCAACCGCTCCACTTGTTCTCTTTGGTCCCTCCCCTATGGTCCCTCCCTGACACGCTCTACACCAACAAAGTCGTGCCAAAGTGAATGGACAGTCCCAACAGCCAATAAGAACAGAGAATCGGAGACTCGCTCTGATTGGTCAAAGTGTACAGCTCATGTTAACTTTGACCAATCAGAAATCACATACCCCAGCTTTAAGTGTTTTTAACCCCCAAACCAGTGACTTCTCCAAAACTCCTCCTCCAGTGAAAATGGAACTATGGCCTGTTTAGCGACTATATGAAAGTAAAAAAAGTTTTGGCACTTTATCGATTTCTATTGGAAAAACTGTATCGACGATCATCAATGAAATGTTAAATGCATCATGTTGTTAAATGTCCTTCATACATACAGATACAGTGACTGAAATATTTATATTTTTGCTCATAGGAATGGTTTAATACTGTAAACTCTACTATTAGGCATGGGCTGGTAAGGTATTCTAACGGGGTGATAACCTTAAAGGCCTACTTCACCGGTGGAAATATGAAGGTGTATTGAATTCTGAGATCCTATGTAGTATAAATGTGCAAAAAGCTTCGAAATCGGTTCATCCCAGCCTGAGAAAAGGCAGAAAGAGTGTTTTATGGTCTCACTGTCTAACCCTACATTTTACCATGTGTGACATCACACTAGTAAAAATGTAGGGTTAGGATTAACAGGACAGCTGGGCCAAGGGAAAAACTGAGGTAAGAAAAACCTCATTCATTATATTATAATAGTGATTTTATAATGATAGAACACCGGTTCTGTACGGGTGAAGTATTCCTTTAAGCTGAAATACATTGCTATTTTCACTCCGCGGTATACCTTGAAACCGGCTATCTGCCCATGCCTACACTCTACAAACTAGCCATGTGATTGCTACTATACTCACAATACACTATGTCCTGTTAGCTAAAAACATGTGCTTCTATCAATAGTGTTGTTGAATGGCGCGCTGTATGCTAACGGCTAAGTCTCAAGGCTATGACACACATTGGCAACATTTAAAACGCCAAAAATAAAAGCATGAAAATGTAACAAAATAAAAGCTAGTTACAGTGTTGAAGTGAAGTCACAAAAACTACAAGTACAAGTTCAAGTCGAGTCCCAAGTCTTTCAGTGTTTCAATGGTAGTTTAGTCTGATTCACTTTTTTTTATTTTTTTTATATATATTATTTTTGGCCATTTTCAAGCTTTATTAGACAGTACAGAGTTGAAATGGGGAGACAGAGAGAGAGAGAGAGAGAGAGAGGAGGGGATGACATGCAGTAAAGGTCCACGGGTCGGATTTGAACCCGCGACCACTGCAACGAAGGCCGGAGCCAATATGGTACACGCTCTATCCACTACGATCCACTTTTGTCATGTTTAAAATCATAATGGGGGACTTCAAGTCACTATGGTCCGGTCAAAAATACAATGGGGATGCTTGAATTAACACAGTCATACCATTACATAGTCAAATGAAATGTTCAAGTCAGAAGTGTAAAAAAAAGAAATAGTAGTATGGGAGAACGGGGTAATCTGAGCCACTTTTTACATTTGCTCCCCTCTAAGCGAGCTAAAATGATTTATCACTCAAATTTACACATTTCCCTTTAATTCAGGATGTTTCCTAGAAATGGGCATTAGCAGAAATTTTTCAAGACAAAGGGCAGTGAAAATATAATTGTTTTAAAAAAAGTTGTCATGAGGCTCACTTTACCCCAGCTGTGGGGTAAACTGATCCACTTACTTTTTCCACTCTGAAACTACCATAACAACACATATTGTAACAGTAAGAATCCTGAAAGCTAGCCACACATTCCAGAACTAATGTCGGACTAGTAAAATAATGATGGGGTTTGGTCAATTAAGCAAAGCAAATTTTCTAAACACTTGAAAGTAACTCTGAACAAAATCAAATACAACATATTATAATTCAAAAAAGGTCCTCTTTTTCAGGGCCATGGGGAAATGAGAGGGGCTTGAAAACATATATCTCACATGACCACAAATGTTTTCCGTTGCCTAGATACAGGGGGTGGCTCACATTACCCGATGCCTCAGATTCCCCCGTTCTCCCCTATAATGTCATTTTTTTAATTTTATTTTTTTATATAATTATTTTTATTAGATTTTTTTTTATCAACAAGCAAAAACACAAAACAACAACAGACAAGAAATGTTTTTTTTTTTTATGTTTTTTTTTTTTATTTTTTAAAGGCGCATTAATCAACAATGAGCACCATGTAAGCACATCATGTAAATGTGCAAAAAGTAGCCATACAGGCTCATTCTCCATCTGTAGTCCCTGGCAGGTTGACAGCTTAAAAGAAAACATTAAAAAAACTACAAATACCATGATGTTATACAGTATTGAAATTTAACACGTTTTTGGTTCAGAAATTTACTTAGAAAGTTATCGGCAAGTTACAAAACGTTCAGCTTTTAATACATTTTTAAATATTTTGTTTGGTCAGTTATTAGCCTACATTTCAAGCTGCTACAATGTTAACTAAACTGTACATGGCTTCACTTATTATAAACCAGGCTGATTGATATGCACTTTTGTCGGGCAAAGCAGGATCCATTTGTTTGACTAAAAATGGTCCTTCCTGAAAAATGTAGTTGATCTATTTCTTAGAGCACAAAACATACACAGGCGCAAGACACAGTTTGCTTGTCTGTTTACTAAGACTAGCATGTAGCTATCAGCACTGCAGCAAGCGCCAATGTTATACACACACACACACACACACTGACTGACAGACAGACACACACACTGATTGACAGACAGACACACAGACAGACACACACAGACGCACACACACACAGACAGACACACACAAACACACTCTCTCTCTGACAGACAGTAAGGCAGGCACACACACACACACACACACACACACACACATGGCACACACACACACACACACACACACACATGGCGCACACACACACACCTACACACACACACACACACACACACACACACTCACTCACACACAGACACACACACAAACACACACACACGCTTGAATGAGAGACTTTGATGACGGTATATGTTGTTGCAAGTGACCCTTCGTTTGTATAAAGAAAAACAAGCTTAATTCCCTGGTACAATTTTTTACATTTTGTTGATTGTTTTCATTCTATCATTGAATCATCATATTTTTCTACGGATCTGTTTTTGTACGTCTGTGTCTGTTTGTATGTTGATCAATTTTTAATTTTTAATTTTATTTTTTTTACTATGGAAAAGGGGTAGGATTAAATACGTGTATACTTCTTCCTGCTCCTTTTCAGGCATATCTCAGAAATACAGATAATTTGTTTTCTTTTATTTTTTATTTTTTTGTGAAAACATAATTTTTGTTTATTGTATTTCCATGCTTTTAATTTTGTTTTGTATGTTTGATATGTCTGAAATAAATTGAATCAAAATCACACTCTGAATCACTCTTTACGTTGTCTGTGTTATAAGTGAAATGTGAGAAATAAAGTTTGGAGAAAATAATGTGATTTCTTGTCATTTTTTGCTTCCCTCAATAAGGTGGGGCGACTGTGGCTCAGGTGGTAGAGCTGGTCGGCCAATGATCGAAGGGTTGGCGGTTCGATCCCCGCACTGCCACCTGTGTCATGGTTGTTGTGTCCTTGGGCAAGACACTTCACCCACCTTGCCTCGTGTGAATGTCGATAATAAGCCTGCTATCGGTGTATGAATTTGTGTGTGAATGGGAACAGGTCTCCCTTGAAAAAAGAGTCTCCGGTCTCAATGGGATTTACCTGGAGAAATAAAGGTTAAAAAAAAATAGAACATATAAATAAATAGAGGGTCAATTGTATTAGGCTGGACACTGCAGGTGAATTGGGTAACACATGTTTAACTTGTATATATCATCATGAAACTTTGCCAGTTGATTACTGACATTAAAACAATTATTTTTTATATTACAATTTTTTCATAAATTGTTGAACAAATATTCACATTTTTGTTTTTGTGCATTTTCATCTAAAAAATAAATAATCTAGATGTTGGATAAAGCGAGAGTTAAAATCTTTATGTAATTGAAAAAAAATACAGTTTTTGGATACTGCCTTTTTTCATCCTATACATCAATACATTCTAGACTATTTGATCAATCGATCTCTCGAATATAAATAAAGGTTAAATTAAATGTAGGCCTACTCTATAAAAACCGTTTGTCATGTTTTTAAGAAAATATTGTATCATAAATCAGACAATTAACAACATATGAACGAATCCTTCAGTAATAACCTTGAGAACAGTGCTAAGAATGATTATGGAAAGTTTAGTGAATACAAGTGCTTTAGAAGTTGAGATTTTTGGGTCTAAACAAATGTTAAGATAATGGCTGTTAAAGATGGTTGTAGGCCATGAAAAATAAATATACAAATGCAAATAGGCAAAGTGTAGTCAAATAAACACCTAAATGTACATTTTGGACCTTTGATTTCTACTAGTATGAAAAAATATATTATGGAAGCAAAATAAACAATACCTCAAAATGAACCAGTGCTTGAAAAAAAATATTTTTATTGCTTGCAGTGTCTCGCCTGTAAAAAACGAAGTGAATTGTATTCAGGCATAACCACGGTCGTCTAAAACGCTTTGCACCACGGGTCTTTCGAGCTAATGTTTGTTAGCTATCTTAGCTTGTCGGTGCGCAGTCAGCAGCGGTGGTGTTTGCCCCAGAATGAGTCCGTAAAGATGTCAGGTTTGTACAAATGTTTTAATAGTTATCGGGTCATTAACAGCCAAATCTTAATAAATAACTTCAATACAAGTCACTCCCGATAGCTATATGTCACTATTTAATCCGGTTGGGACACAAATACTGGCTAAATCTTTTGTTTTTGAAGCTAACGGTCGCTAACTAGCCGTTATTAGCAGTTATTTTGTCCACGTAGAACATTATCAATTCAGAATTTTCCCTTTATAACTTATAAAACGGGACATATACATCCTCAATATGTCCAAATATCTTTCGAAAAATTCAACAGACTTATTTTGAGCCCTACTTTTTTCAACTGGCCCGTTCTTACCGCCCCTCTGCGATACATTTAGCACAGTTTTTAAATGTTAATATAACTTGAATACACGCGGTTTTGTCTTTGTTTTGTTAAGCCAAAATAATAAGCATTAAAATGGGGCTCTAGTATGTGTTAATGTGATGTCCCATGACGTATTTTCTTCCTCTTACAAGCATACTAACATTAACTTTGTAGAATTTTTTTTGATGTGTCTTTATGTCCAAACAATGGGAAAGGAATTTATATTTTTGTATTTCTTAAGCAATTAGCAATATAATACAAATAGTCAATAACTTACCTTAGTACAGGGTTAATGCTGGTCCTTATACAAGCATTTAAACCATACAGTTACATTTCTAAACGTTATTTTGTCATGTCTAAAAGTGTCAAAGTTGCCAGGCACTGCAATTGTCTTTTGTAACCTTGCACATTTATATACCAAATATAAACATGAAACGGGTGTTAAATAGAAATCTGAATGGTCTTAAATGTAACTTATTGAAGCCTACAGAAACCATATAAGTAAAAAAAACTATAATTGTAATTTTATTTAACATGTATAAAGGCGCAGGCAGACACAGACACACACTTATACATCAGGTCGGCAATCAGGCCACGCCCCCTTTGGGGGGAAAACATTGAACAGCGCTCCATCCACTTTGTATTGAAGGAGACCTGTCTTCTGCAAACAAACTTAATTAAAATTTAATCAAACATCCATTTAAGAAAAAAACGTTACTTTCTTGAAAGCCACGACTCTTGTTTGTCTATATGAGCTGTTTTTGTGAAAAATAATTGAGTAGTTTTCAATATTGAGGTGTTTTTCTCCGGTCGGACCGGGTCGGACCCATCGTGGGGGAAACCGTTGAAAACCGTTCCATTCACTTTGTATTGAAAAGACCTGTCTTCTGCAAACAAACTTAATTAAAACGTAATCGAACATCCATTTAACAAGAAAACGTTACTTTCTTTAAAGCCACGACTCTTGTCTGTCCATACGAGCTGTTTTTGTGAAAAATTATTGAGTAATTTTCAATATTGAGGTGTTTTTTCCCGTCCGTGAGGTTAGCTATGGTTAGCCTACAGCAGAAGGCTAACATTAGCCTAGCATTCAGCATACATTAGTTAAGAGTTTTGTCTCGATATTGAAAATTGCTCAATACTTTTTCACCAAAACAGCTCGTATAGACAGACAAGTGCCGTGACTTTAAAGAAAGTAACGTGTATTTGTGAAAGGCATGTCGTATTACGTTTTTATTAAGTTTGTTTGCCGAATACGGGTGTCATTCAATACAAAGTGAATGGAGCGCTGTGTATTGTTTTCCCCCCAAAGGGGGCGTGGTCACGAGAGTTCCGTCCAGATGACGTATTGCCGACCTGATGTATGTTACTCATTCACGTAACATCTCTCACGTTATCCCGACTAACCGGAATTTCAGCTCAGATGAATTAGTTAATTTCATGTACTTCTATATTATTGCATTGTTAAGAGGAGCCTTAGGCCAAAGAAATGCATTGACCACAACTGCTGATGTAATTAATGAGCACATGGATGACAAATAAACACCCTTCAATCTGTAGTTTAACCAGTGAAGAATTTCCCTCCAAAGCGAATACATATTTCAGTCTTATTCAAATCCATGTGTGTGAGGCCTCGGCTATTTTTAGCTTTTCAAAGGTTAAATATAATGTTTATGCAAATGTTTCATGCAAGTCACATGGATCATGACATTAAAGTGATAGGTTCACCAGTGGAGGGTAACTCTAATGTTGTGAGGGGTTTGTGTAAAAATGCAAAATACATTTTAAGTCTATTTTGTTTTACTTATTTAAAGGTGCAGTGTGTAATATGACATCATCAAGAAAGTTCTACAAAGTTCTAGAATGCAACGCTCCCTGGGTAACCCCACCCCTTTCGAATAATAACAGAAGCTACAGTGGCCTTCAAGGACAAGAACAATTAAAAAATTTAAACAATGCACCTGATGACATTCCAACTATGACACTTTTAAGATGGCGGCACTAGGCCTTGGTCCAAAATATGCAGAAATATGGACATATATAAGACCCTTTCTAGGGAAAAAAAAAATAATGTTTTCAGCTATTATGCACTAAATTAAATGTACTTATGGATATTATAATTACTTTCTACAAAATCTGCTAGGAAATAAAACCCAAAATTCTACACGCTGCAGGTTTAAATATCATAGAGCTGAATGAAATGTTATCTTATTTCTTTTTAGCGGTAAAACAGTGACAAACATTTGCTAGTTCAAGCTAGTTGCTGCTTTTCTCCGTTTAATGTGATTGTAAATCGATCATAACAAAATTGTAAAGGACATTTTCCCCTTTTTTTTCAAGCACCTAATAGATCCAACTGTTAAACCTTCAAAATAAAAGTCAGATTTAAACATTTTAACTGATTAATACACTCAATTGTCATTTATTTGTTCTGTTTTGTGTTGGTGGAATGTATGACCTTTTGTGTACCGTAATTTTCGGACTATAAGCCGTGACTTTTTCCCCATTTTTCGACCCTGTTATTACACAGCACAGTATATGTTCTGTAGCTACTAGCTGCTATTGCTCTAAATGTTAACACTTGAATACGTTATGCAAATATGCAACTTCTTTGTTGAAATGTTAATAAATGGGAGCTTCCTCAAGCAGCCATCTCTTTCCCGATAATCCCCTCTGTGCACGAACTCTTACATATGGTAATTAAACATTAGAACACCTGCGGCTTATAGTCCAGTGCGGCTTATAGTGCGGAAAGTACGGTAATAATAATGGAAAAAAAAAACTAATTTCTCTTTTGCTTTCAAAAAAGTGAGAGTTGATACACAGCCTAGGCTCTGTAAACTGTAAACAAAGAAGAAATGTCAAACCGTAACACTTTCCCCTAATGTCTCTCTTTCTCTCTCTAGGTTTGACCTGACTACATCTACACCTGCCCCTCCAATCCATCACCCCAAATCAGTCTTCTTGGAGGCCTACAATCCCCCACTCCCTCACCATCCATTTTACCTTCAAAACAGCTTTAAAACCATCCCAGGACCACCTAAATCCCCCCCCCTAACACACTCCCACACACCCCACAGTCACTATGTATTGCCTACAGTGGCTGCTACCGGTCCTGCTCATCCCCAAGCCGTTGAACCCAGCGCTCTGGTTCAACCACTCCATGTTTATGGGCTTCTATCTGCTCAGTTTTCTGCTGGAGCGAAAGCCCTGCACCATCTGCGCGCTGGTTTTCCTCGCCGCGCTCTTCCTCATCTGCTACAGCTGCTGGGGAAACTGTTTCCTGTATCACTGCACGGATACCGCCCTGCCGGACTCCGCGCACGACCCAAATATAGTCGGGACCTAGGATGAGCGAGGTGGAAAAACGGCCGAAAAAATGGGTTTTTCGAAGTTCAAAAATGGGTATTTTTGGGGTCGAATAGGTGATGGAGATGGAATTGCAATGCTGTAAGAAATAAGAATGGACTGTTTCACTTTGGGACTTTTTGGGGGAAGATTCGGGAGAGTGGGAATTAAAGGCTGGATAAATGCTGTAGAAGGAGAATCGTGAAAAAAACTGCAAAAGCGAAAGATTGATTGTTTTGTTTTTTTGCCAAATGGGGAAAATGTGGAAGAGGAGAGAGAGAGGCTGTGTAGCCGCGCTGTAAAGAGAAAATGACTGTACGGTGGAGTGTTAGGGCCTTGTTGAGAGAGAAATAATAATAATAAAAATGATCAATAATGAGGAGGATACATTTGTGATTTTACAAGAAAAAAACGTCATAACGATTATACTTGCGAAATATAAAGAAACTGGTTCTCGAATTATTACAACGATATTTCGAGAGGAAAAATCAGAATTTTAGCAGAGAAAAAAATCATACTTTTTTAAGGGAATTAAGAAATAAGTCATGTAAAACTCTGTAAAAGACTTTAATTTAGTAATTTAAAGAGAATAAAAGTCTTAATATTTTGAGAATTAAGTTTCAGGCTGTTATTTTAGGGAAGACATTTTGACTATTCCTCTGCATTAAAAAAAAACTTTAAAGCTCTAGCCTACTTCTTTCACAACTAAGGAACATACTTTATCTATTTGCATATCGGAACCACTTCGGTTATCATAAATTGCTGTCTATTGTGTGTAGCACTGCCCGACCGACACCTGATTACCAGTTATCCTGAATTGGGTATTTTTTTCTTCTCGTAAATATACAACTTTATCCTCTTAAAATTGCGACTTTATTTCATACTAATACAACAACAAAAATAAAAAAAAATCTCAATTTGATATCATTTTTTCCCCTGGACTTGGCTCTAATGCTCATGTGTTTGTCTGACTTGAATTTCAAGATGTTTGGAGGAGAGGTGATGTTATGTACCAACAGTTATGGGACAAAGGAAACTTTAAGACTTTAAAAACGCTACCGGACGGGACGTGTGTGTGTGTGTTCTAACTTTGGTGTCGACGGAAGAAAGATCTCAACTTTCAAGTATTTCAATCCATCAATCAAATGAGAAAATAAAGACTTGGGACAATACACACTCCACATAAAGTGACGTCATACTTAAAATGGCCGCTGTTTAGTGTTTTCAGTATTGCATTCTGGTTCTAAGTTGTTTTTTGAACGTTCAACATTTCTCAAGAAGATGCGCCACTTTCACTTTCTTTCCCCCCCCCCCAAAAAAAAATGGCGGATCCAGGTCGTATTTTATTTTTAAGAAAAATGGGAAAAAATGTCTCGACTTCTGAAAAAAAAACTGCCAAAATTCACACCAACCCCCGACAGATTTCTTGCAAACAGATTTTTTTTTTTGGAATGTTCCGCCATGCTTTCTTCTCCGGTTTGTCTCTGTGTATGTTTACAGTTCAAATGCCTCCAGTGTTAACGGATATTTCGGCATCTTGATATTATTTTTCCCAACTCAAGTTTTTCTAAAGAAGAAAGGAATGGACTGCCAGACCAAAACGTGAACAATTCTCGACAAGGAGTTTCATACAGACACACTGGACAATCATAGACTATGCTGTGAATAACTCATAATTTTGACACACATACACACTGACACACACACACACACACACACACACACACACACCTAGGGAAGAGGTGTTATGCTGAAAAAACTGTCCTGTCATATATTATGCCTGGTCTCTCCTCATCCCAACACACGCACACACACACACCATATTTTCTTTAATACTTATTTGCTGTTTTGTTTTTCGCTGTTGGTTTTTCTTGTGCATGGGTTGCCAGTTTTGTTTTGTTTTTTTCAACTGTTAATTTCACACACACATTTGAATTAAAACAAAATGCTGAACATTTCCAAAGGGTAGAATAATCTGTGTGTGTGTGTGTGTGCGCGTGCATGTGTGTGTGTATAGCAGCGAATAATGTTGCAATTTTTCAGTTTTTAATGAAATAAAAAGCCGATAATTTTAAAAACTTGCCAATAATTTCATGACATATCTGAACCAATAACGTAAGAATTTTTTGCCCTTAATGTAATAAGTTCAAACAATACGCTGGTGCTATAAAACACTTAAAAAAATACTCATACCCGCTTTAAGTTTGATTAATTGGCTATTAATTATCACATTTCTATGATACTTATAGCCTTACTATTGCAACCAGCTAATAATGTAACAACTCTTTACATTATGGGCAAAAAGTCAATGCGTTAGTGGTTAAGAAATTGTATTGTTCCTGCTTTTTATTGCATTAAAGGTGCTCCGAGGAACTTTTCAGTTTGTGTTAATTCTAGCGCCCCCTTTGGTACAAAAGCGGTAGTGTTTTTTTTTACTACGCCAGCTGTTGTTCCTGGGTGAGCGTATACCCCATGACAAAGGCATTAAGAAAAACTATATAAAAACAGCATTCTTTGCACTGATGGTCTCGTTTGCTGTTACATGTAATTTATGATCATCAGAGGAAAAATTAGACTGTTTCAGAAATATTTTAAAAGTTCCTCGTAGCAACATAACTGAAAAATGTTCACATTATTTGCTGCATTGTGTGTTAAGGGTGTGTGTATGAGAGGAGATTTGTGTCATGTGTGATATATGTTTGTTTGTGTGTGTGTGTGTGTGTGTGTGTGTGATCATGACAAGCTGTGTAAAAATGTAGCGACACTACTCAAGGACACATATCAGCAGAAGATGGGTCGGTATTTACAGAAGCAATACAGAGACGGTTCATAAGAATTCTCCCAGACAATAACAAGGCTTTTATTGTGAAATTATTATGGCTACGTTTCCTTGTGTATTCTCTGCTGTAAGTGTTGAGCTGTCACACAGGCGAGGGTGGACGTGTGTGTGTGTGTGTGTGTGTGTGTGTGTGTGTGTGTGTGTGGCCTCCTGTTGCAGTGCTGAACATGCTCACTGCTACGTTATTGCTTTTGGTTTTAAGTTAAATAAAGTTTTTTCCTCCAAAGTGTCAAGCTGTGTGGAAGTTACTGTTATGTCAAGCGTTAAAGCCGGGGTATATGATTTCTGATTGGTCGAAGTTAACATGAGCTGTACACTTTGACCAATCAGAGCGAGGCTCCGATTCTCTGTTCTTATTGGCTGTTGGGACTGTCCATTCACTTTGGCACGACTTTATTGGTGTAGAGCAGGGGTGTCCAAACTTTTTTCACTGAGGGCCACATAGCCTACAGAAAAATCTACGAAGGGCCGGGCCACTTGGCAAAAATAACACATATATCAGGACATGTAGCTGCTCTGATGCTTAGTTTCATAGTGTCTTCATAGTGTATAAATTGTAATCCTTCTTCACAGCAACACTTTCCTTGCAAATTAAACAGACACATTTCCCCTCAGAGCCGGCCCAATCCTTCAAGGGGCCCAAGCAGAATTTGATTAGGGGGCCCTCTCCAAATCATTGATTGCACCTTGAGAGTAAAATTAAGAGGCTTAATCTGAAGAATTTTGTGTGAAAAAATTATTTGGAGACACTGTGTCAGATGAATTAGAAGCTATTGGAGAAGGACACATGGATTTTCCATAATAATATTAATTTAAAATAAAATATTATGCAGGGTCCTCTGGGATGGGCTTGGTGCTCTTTTTCTTTTATGGGACATATTTCTCTGTAATATAAATGAATGCATTTAAATTATTTAAAAACTAAAAGGGCCATATTACATTATATTTTTAAAATGGGCCACGGGCCAATCAATCAGTTTTGACACCCCTGCACTAGTGGGTTAAAAAAAAAAATTGAAAAATTAAAAATCGGCCGCGGGCCAATTAAAAGCCGTCCGAGGGCCGCAAATGGCCCACGGGCCGTAGTTTGGACACCCCTGGTGTAGAGCGTGTCAGGGAGGGACCATAGGGGAGGGACCAAAGAGAACAAGTGGAGCGGTTGAGGTATTTGGATGTTAAATGTTTGACACTCAAAAGTTCCTCATAGACCCCTCCCTTCAAATGTGCCTCCGCCAATGTTTAAACAAAACCTACGCCCTTGCCCGTGAGGTTTTAAGTTCATGCTTGTCAATTCAAAACATGATTTTAACATGGGATCTCTTAACTATAAGTCATAAGTAAGAATATTTTAAGATAGAAAATGTGTTAAATAAGTCTTTAAGTGTATCTAACTGCTATTTTTTTTAAGATAATTTTTTGGGCATTTTTTACTTCATTTGGAGAGAGAGAGAGAGATTTTGTTTTAACATGGGAGCATTGGTATGTTGAGGATTTTAAGCCTTAACTATGAGTCATAGAATATTTAAAGATAAGAAGACGATCTCACTGAGTCTTCTTCAGTGTATTTATTTGACTAAAAACGTCCGTAAACACAATGCAGACATTCTCTGAGCTCCAACTTCTTCTGACTCCAAGAATTCTGTCTTTTCTGCCCCAAAAAAAACTAAATAAATATCTCACTGACATCTTGTATTCTTCCCATGACATTGTATTGACCTCACAAACATTCCTTAAATACTCTGACTCAGACCACGGCCCAAAGGATAAATAAATTAAAATGAAATAAATCTTCAAGCTGCAGTTCACTATATCAGCCAGCAGGGGGTAGCATCGGTCCTGTGCTTCAGTTATACACACTTTAAACTAAGGACACCAAACAACAAAGACCCATTCATTTTAATAGGCCTCCATGAAAGCAGAAGAAAATCAGTTCATAAAAAAAGAGAAATGGGTTGCGTTCCGAATCTCATACTCTTTCTTTTTTCTATTCTACATACTACATCCGACGATAAAAAGAATCTAGTTAGGATGCAGTAGGCATACTATTGGGACATACTTTTCTCTCTTATTTCATCATAACATTGCGCCTTGATCTTGCCTCTTGCTTTTATATCCGTCGCATCCCCGTTTGTTTTCATATGGAGGCTTCGTCGATGTTACGTCACTTCACGTGCGCACTGGATTGTGGGTCAGAATCGGCCAAATAGGATGCACTTTTCAACACTAACAATCTTGGCCGCATGAAGTAGGACATCCGGGTACTTCTAACCATCCTAAATCTGGCCACAAGAATCGGGACATCCTAAATCTTTTTTCTACATACTATATAGTAGAAAGTATGCGATTCGGAACGCAACCATGGTTTCATCTCAAGGGGTTATCCTAATAAAATCATTTGAATAATATATTCCTTTTAGTGATTTGGCATTAATTTTATTACTTGTAAAATAGCTAATGACTTGACACTGATTTATTTAAAGGGACATGTGTGGTCTCTGTAAACGTGCTTTTTCTAGCCACGGGGGCCCCTTTGTTTACATACCAGTTTACAGAGCCTAGGACCGTGGACGTGTATTATTAACACAGTACATGTGTGTCCGTCCATAACAATGTGACCATACACAACATTACAAAGCAGTTTAACACACTGTAGCACTGTGATATTTTCTTTTTGCATTCATGTAACTTTCCTTGATTATAAAGCACTTTAAATACCTAGTTGCTGGTTGCTGTAAAAGGCTATACAAATACACACACACACACAAACACACACACACACACACACACACGCACACACTCACACACACACACACACACACAGTGAATTCATTAACCACGAGTCACGCTTTAGTGTTTTGCATATTTATTATTATTTACACTATAATTTTTCTTATATAGTTTTACCACAAAGTTCTTCATAAAGCAGTAAATAAAGACTGCTCATATTATACATCCCTTCAGTATCGTTTCCTTCCTTCAAACTAAATCAATAACGAACATACTGTGTGTGTCTCTCATGACAACGCACTTACATCCGCCCATTACACCCAGTAACTGCACCCATAACATTAACAGATAAAACACTCTTAAAGCCATAGTGCATAACTTTTTTTATCTATTTGAATGTTGGTTACTTTCAAGCCATTTGCCAAACTAGTTGACACAAACTCGATTAAGCCTATCATCAGCTCCACAAAACTCTCTGTATTTCTCAGTGTGGCAGCGTTTACAAACTGGTGTCCCCCCCCTCCCCCTCCTCCCTGACACTGGTGCAGGAGCTCGGAAAAAAAATCCAAAGAAGAGCCCAATAAATGTTTCAGTTGTTGATTCTACTGCTAAGAAAAAAACCTGGACGTACAGCAGAAGGTATAAAATCCATGAGCCATCACTGAAGGCTTTACCTCACGTAGATGCACCGACAGTGTTGTTGTATATAAAGTTACGCTCTATAGCTTTAAGTGCTCTTTGGCTGCCTTACAATTCTACTATACTCCTTTGGTGTCCCTGAATGTCACAGCTCCTTCATATTCCTTCTATTAAAGGCACAGTGTGAAGAATGTATTGGCATTTTTATGTTCTAAATAGTGATAATAGTATAATAATTTGAAATTAAAAGTAGTTTTTTTATAACATCATAATGAGCCCTTTAATGTCTTTATATATGACACTAGATGATGCTTTATTACACACTGTACCTTTAATTAAATCGACGTGAACACAAGAATAAATGTACATTTGTTCTTTATTCCCCAAAAAGTCGATTGATTTTGGAAAATCTAAAATAATCTTAACGCTTTGAACAATAGCATCTTAGCAGGTTAAATAAACAATATAAAACGTCCTTCTTATTATTACAAACATAATTCACCCCAAAAAATAATATTCAGAATCCCGGTAAAGTCAACAAATCAGAAATCCATCCGGAGAAAAATACTGGAGTCGCCATCTTTAGATATTCAACGATTTAGAGTCTTTTGGTTTTTGTGTAAAGTCTCTCACTCAGTTCATTCAAGGTGGAGTGTGTGTGTGTGTGTGTGTGTGTGTGTGTGTGTGTGTGTGTGTGTGTGTGTGTGTGTGTGTGTCTGTGTGTGTGTGTGTGTGTGTGTGTGTAATAACGTCACAAGTCAGTGATTCTTGAGAACGCTTGTTGTCAAAA
>NC_137233.1:3026252-3028752 GCF_949987685.1 Ammodytes marinus | reverse complement strand
AAAGACATGAAGACATTTTTTTTTTAGAATTGTTGTTGTTCAAGCACATGTTCGGGATGTAAAAATTACAAACATGAAACAGTTGGAAATCTGAGAAAGCAAGAAAATGTAATGTCTCATCTTCCAACTCAATCCATCTCCTCTCCCCTCTCCCAGTGTGTCTTTGTATGAAAGTAATGTACTGTTCGTGATGTGTGTGTGTGTGTGTGTGTGTGTGTTCGTGATGCGTTTGTGTGTGTGTGTGTGTGTGTGAGTGTGTGTGTTCGTGATGTGTGTGTGTGTGTGTGTGTGTGTGTGTTCGTGATGCGTTTGAGGACCAGCTGCATTTCACGGTCGTGTGAGTTATTACTTGATGACATCGTGCGAGGGGCCACACTTCTAAAAAATTCTTAGAATTCTTTCCCATATTTCACGCTACAAATTAAGATTCCTCACAAAGCTGTGTGTGTGTGTGTGTGTGTGTGTGTGTGTGTGTGTGTGTGTGTGTGTGTGCGTCTGTCGGTCTGTCTGTCTGCACCTGTTCCCTGGAAGTATCACCCAATCAGTCTAGTCTGTGTTTTTGGGAATTTCACTGATTTTACTCCATCATCACCTTGCTGTCAAATCCAGTAAATTGACTTAGGAAATGTCATTGTGAGGTTTCATTTCACCGCTACCTAATCTATTATTTTAATCAGTTGTCCATATTAACCCCCTATGTCTTTGCTGTCTGTCTGTCTGTGTGTCTGTCTGTCTGTCTGTCTGTCTGTCTGTCTGTCTGTCTGTCTGTCTGTCTGTCTGTCTGTGTGTCTGTCCCCCTATGTCTATGCTGGCTGAAAAATGTATTCAATTAAATAAAAAAATAAAAATCGTAGCCCTCAAAATTGCTCCCGAAAAAATGGTTCTTAACATAAAGCGGTATGTTGGGTTATGTGCAAAAAAATAAAACGCAGAAATGCAGGCGTCGTCACTGGTCCATTGTTGACCTCGTGGATTGTGAACGCAGCATCTCATGAACTCTGTGAGGGATTATCTTCAAACTTTGCACTAATGTCCACTCTGACTCTAAGATGAACTGAATAGATTTTGGAGGTCAAAGGTCAAAGGTTACTGTGACCTTCCATAGTGTGAGGTCTCAGTGACCTTGTACCATATTGTAGCTTATAGGAGCGTTACCTTCTTTAAAGCATTACCATTTTCAAGTTTGACAATTGTGTGTATTGCCCAAAACATATTAATAATCATGTTTATATTTTAATATACCGCATTTTTTTTAGATTTCAATTTTTTTTTTTTAAGATATTTTTTTTTGCATTTTTATGCTTTATTGATAGTGTAGAGACAGAGTTGAAATGGGGCAGAGAGGGGAGTGACATGCAGAGAACGACCGCGGGCTGGAATCGAACCCGGGTCTGCTGCTGGCCGAGGCCCATGGGGGGACGGCCTACCAACTGAGCACCCTTAGATTTCTATTTGTTAAAGGTGCAAAAATATATTTATATTTATGTATAGATGTACAAAAAGATAAAAAATAATAATAAATTAAAATTAATAAAATAGGATTAAACAAAATAAAATAAAATAAAAATGTAAAAATTTAAAAATAAACATAAATGTAAAATCAAACGTACTTCCATGTGACCTCTAGTTGTAGTTTGATGGTCCCCCGCTCTGTTATATCCACTGGCATAAGCTGCCTCTCTGTCTGTCTGTGTGTCTGTCTGTCTGCGTGTCTGTCTGTCTGTCTGACTGTCTGTCTGTCTGTCTGTCTGTCTGTCTGTCTGTCTGTCTGTCTGTCTGTGTGTGTGTGTGTGTGTCCATACTTCCATGTGACCTCCAGCTGTAGTTTGATGGTCCCCAGCTCTGTTATATCCACTAGCATAAGCTGCCTGTCTGTCTGTCTGTCTGTCTGTCTGTCTGTCTGTCTGTCTGTCTGTCTGTCTGTCTGTCTGTCTGTCTGTCTGTCTGTCTGACTGTCTGTCTGTCTGTCTGTCTGTCTGTCTGTCTGTCTGTCTGTCTGTCTGTCTGTCTGTCTGTCTGTCTGTCTGTGTGTGTGTGTGTGTGTGTGTGTGTGTGTGTCCATACTTCCATGTGACCTCCAGCTGTAGTTTGATGGTTCCCAGCTCTGTTATATCCACGAGCATCAGCTGAGGTCGCGCCACGAAGAAGTCGGCGCTCGCACACGTCACCATGCCGACCAGCAGCCAACCAAGACCCTTCGCCTCCGTCACCTGACAGGAAGAGAGAGAGAGAGGAGTTTATTTTTAAATTAATTGCATGAAAGAAGATTTTATTTCGAACATACAATCAAAAACAATACAATCAAACGTCAAAAAAAACAATAACAAAAGCAAAATAATACACAATTTTTTTTTCATTCATACACGCATGCGTTTCTGACCTTATGATGTCATATGAGGGTAACATCATTAAACAGTGACACAAAGGCACACGCACAGACACACACAATAATACAAAAAACTGTATAGTCATGTCTAGTCAAGTCTTATTCTACAAAGTA
>NC_137233.1:2991252-2993752 GCF_949987685.1 Ammodytes marinus | reverse complement strand
ACCTTTTAAAAGTGGTGTGTGTGTGTGTGTGTGTGTGTGTGTGTGTGTGTGTGTGTGTGTGTGTGTGAGTGTGTGTGGAAACTATTTTCGGCCATAAGGCAACCACTCACTTCTGCACAGTCAGCAGTGCACAAGTGCACCGTTAGATTAAATTTTTGCCGTGGTCTTACTTGCTAATGAAAGATTTGAGTGCCGTCTTCCAAATCGTAAAGCAGTCTCAAACTCACACAACATGGGGGCGCCCTTAGCTCAGTTGGTATGGCGTTCCCCCCCCCCCCCCCCATGGGCCTCGGCCAGCAGCGGACCCGGGTTCGATTCCAGCCCGCGGTCGTTCTCTGCATGTCACTCCCCTCTCTGCCCCATTTCAACTCTGTCTCTACACTATCAATAAAGCATAAAAATGCCCCAAAAAATATCTTAAAAACCCATTTTGCATAGTTATGTAGTCCACCTTTAAGTCTTGTGTGTTTGACCCAGATATTGTTCTATCAGTGGTAACCAGGGGCAACACTCTAAGACTCCAGAACACATGCAGAGAAGAGATAAAACACTAAGTACACAAACAGGCCTCTAGACGCACACACACACACACACACACACACACGCATACATACACACACACACAAGCACACACACACACACACACACACACACACGCATACATACACACACACAGACAGACAGACACACGCACACAGACAGACAGACAGACAGACACACACACACACACACACACACACACACACACGCGCACACACATACATACACACACACAGACAGACAGACACACGCACACAGACAGACAGACAGACAGACACACACACACACACACAAGCACACACACACACACACACACACACACACACACACACACAGACAGACAGACACACGCACACAGACAGACAAACAGACAGACACACACACACACACACACACACACACACACACACACAGGCCTCCAGACGTACACACACACACACACACACACACACACACACACACACACACACACACACACACACACACACACACACACACAGTTCTCCATATGTTTTCAGCACACTGTTGATGTTGGACGGTGTAGTGGATTCCACAGAACACAATGTCTCTGTAACATTTGGCTTAATACAAAGAGACAGGACATCAGCTCGACTCAAAATGCATTTTAAACCTGACTATAGTAGTTGATGCGCACACACAGACACACACACACAGACACACACACACACACACACACACGCACACACAGACACACACACAGACACACACACACACACACACACACACACAAACCTGCCTATATACCAGCTGGTTATCTCAACACAATACCATTAGTTGGCTCAACTGTGGATTTCCTTCTTTTTTAAGATAATTTTTTGGCATTTTCAAGCTTTATTAGACAGTACAGAGTTGAAATGGGGAGACAGAGAGAGAGAGAGACAGAGAGAGAGAGAGAGAGAGAGAGAGAGAGAGAGGGGGGATGACCTGCAGTAAAGGTCCACGGGTCGGATGTGAACCCGTGACCACTGCAACGAAGGCCGGAGTCAATATGGTACGCGCTCTATCCACTACGCCACCGGAGCGCCCCAAGTCGGCTCAAATTTTAGCCTCAAGACTAAATAATCTATTGACGAGTGTAAGCAGCCGCCAACTTTTCCAAACTTTTACATTTTTGCCAAAAGCGTTTGTAAAGATATTTTTAGAGTTAAAATGTATCAAAGGACAATCTAGATTTACAGAGTCCGAAAAACTTTCGGAACAAAAAATGTACAAGTTCGCAAAACAGTAATTGTTTGAAATTATTAGTTTATTTACTGTAGAACTCAAACCCTGATGGTACAGTTTTACAGAACAAATCTTGGACAGTTTTCAATTAGGGATAGAGGTCCAGTCATTTGGAACAGTTTTCCTGTTACTCTACGTAAACACTCATCTTTAGTTACTTTCAAAAAACATCTTAAAATGTACCTCATTTTAAAAGCTTACGATAAAGTGTTAAACTGATTGTATGTTATATTGTGTTTCTGCTTGTTAGTTACATCTTTACGTTGCTTTTTTACATGTACTTAGATGTATTTTCATTTTTGTAACATGACTGTGTAGTTTTATCTCTTTAATTTAAGTTTGTCTTTTATTTATTTTTTATTATTTATTTTTTTCTTTACTTCATTTCTTTATTGTATTTTAATGTCAGGTGGACATCCTTCATAAGCCCTTCCGGGTTTCTTTTGTCCCACTCGTGCATTTATGTATGTCTATGCGCATCTTCTTGACATTTTTTAATCTTGTTTATTTGCACAAATAAAACTAAACTAAACTAAACTAAACTACATTACATATGAATGATATATTATCTCAACAAAATATAATAGTTGGCTCAAATGTAGGCAGTTTTCATTCAAACTTAAAGGAATACTTCACCCATACGGAACCAGCGTTCTATCATTATAAAATAACTATTATAATATAATGAATGAGGTTTTTCTTCCCTCAGTCTTCC
>NC_137233.1:2958752-2961252 GCF_949987685.1 Ammodytes marinus | reverse complement strand
AATGACGTCCAGTATAATGATTTCACAAGAAGCTGAACAGACATATTTCTATTCATCTATTTTTATAAGTGAAGAAAACATTAAATAACATCATTTATTGGTGGAAAAGGGATTTTAAATGACTCCTTTAAAGTTCAAATATCAACATTTTAAAGTTTAATTATTTTCAGGAGAAGTCCTTAAATGCTTTGGATTTTCAAGTAGTTATCTCTCACTGCAATAGCAAAGTCTAAGTGCTTCAAAGACTTCAGCTACACAGTTAAAATGAATTATACCTTCTTTAGAATAGAGTGTATTGTTGAAACCCTATGTGACCCCCAGTCCTATGTCTTACGTAAAATATTCTTCTTTTTTTTGTTATTTTCAGATGTTACTACTTTTGTGTTTTATCTGAAAGAAGGATCCCCTCACCTTTTCAAAATAAAGTAACGCCTATACACTCTAGTCTTATAGTGTACACATAGTAGGCCTACATTACTACTATTTATCTATTTATACAATTTATATCTCTCTATCTGTCTGTCTGTCTGTCTGTCTGTCTCTCTATCTGTCTCTCCATCTGTCTGTCTGTCTGTCCCTCTATCTGTCTGTCTGTCTGTCTGTCTGTCTCTCTATCTGTCTGTCTGTCTCTCTATCTGTCTGTCTGTCTTTCTCTCTATCTGTCTGTCTATCTGTCTGTCTGTCTCTCTATCTGTCTGTCCGTCCGTCCGTCCATCCAAAATTTCTTTATTTTAAAAACTCTTTAAACTATTGCAAATCTGAATAAATGTCGGCACCACTTAAGTTTGCTTATTTTTTCGTTATTTTCATGCGTTTTTCATCTGAAAAAAGTGTAGTCTCCTCATCTATCTATCTATCTATCTATCTATCTATCTATCTATCCATCCATCCATCCATCCATCCATCCATCCATCCATCCCTCCCTCCCTCCCTCCCTCCCTCCCTCCCTCCATCCATCCATCCATCCCTCCCTCCATCCATCCATCCATCCCTCCCTCCCTCCCTCCATCCATCCATCCATCCATCCATCCATCCATCCATCCATCCATCCATCCATCCATCCATCCATCCATCCATCCATCCATCCATCCGAGACCGTTCCTGCTTCATTACCGTCAGTCTGATTGGACACAGTCTCCTCATCTTCCTCCAGGCAACAACACAACAAGAGGCTTAAATACAATATGGCGGCTCATAGAAACGGCCTCCCACTGTCTGCCACACCAAACACGCTTATGTATCATGTCTATAAAGCTCCGGGAAAAATTAAGAGACCAGTCTGGGGGGGTGCCTTTAGCTCAGTTGGTAAGGCGTCCCCCTCCCGGGCCGGGCCCAGCAGCAGACCCGGGTTCGATTCCCACCCGCGGTCGTTCTCTGCAGGTCACTCCCCTCTCTGTCCCATTTCACCTCTGTCTCTCTGCACTATCAAATAAAGCATAACAAATGCCCCAAAAGATATCTTAAAAACTTATTGAAAATGCTCTTAATGACAAAAAATGTTATTGAAATTTGGTAGAAATGTTGTCAGTAGTTTATATTATAAAATCAAAATGTTCATTCTACTCAAACATAATGCCTCTAAAGAGTAAAACGAGAGACACTGAACATTTGGAGTGGTCTCTTAATTTTTCCCAGAGCTGTATAAAGATAGAAACAAATAAAGAGACACACTACTGTATATTGCAGCTTTGCACTTGTAATTTTACTGTTATATTGAATTCTGTGTGTGATTTTAAGTGAGTTTTGTGTTGTTTTCATGTTGTTTGAGCCACTAAGTGACTGCGGGCCGCTTTCTGTGTCTGTGTGATAGACAATAATGCTCCTCCACACCAAACACGCTTATGTATCATGTCTATAGGAGCGGAACCAAAGGGAAAAAAACATAATGTTATTGGAATAAATCCCCTCCGAGCAATTTTAACACTATAGCTGCATAAAAAGGGTTGTGTTTTGTGCTTGGCTATTTATGCAAATTTTTTACGAGTGTACTTTTTACGTGTGTATTTGTTATAGTATTTTCTTATGTATAAATGACTTACAAATTAAAGGTGGAGTCGGTGATTCTTGAGAACGCTTGTTGTCAAAATCACTTTTTGTCAAAATCAGTGAATATCTCCTCATGATCTGCTACCTGTTTGTACTGTGTGCACTGAAGAAAAAGAAAAGCTAGCTATGGTGGCACCCATTTGTCTAAATACCCGTTTACAGAGCCTAGGCTGTGTATTAACACTGGATTTTTTTTTCAGTTCACACACAGTACAGACAGGTAGTGGATCATGAGGAGATATTCACTGATTTTGATGAAAACTTATTTTGACATCAAGCATTCTCCAGAATCACTGACTACACCTTTAACAAGTTGATAAAGAGTTGATAATATATAGTTCATTTCATTTAATTTTTTATTTTATTTCAGACATATCAAAAACAATACAAAACTAAATGAAAAGCATAAAAATACAATAAACAAAATTTATGTTTAAAAGACTTCACAAAAAAA
>NC_137233.1:2951252-2953752 GCF_949987685.1 Ammodytes marinus | reverse complement strand
ATTGATCTCTTGATTATAAATATAGGTTAAATGATTGAAATTAATTGTGTGTAGTAAAGGTCAAACAAGGCTGTAATAAACAATTTATTTTATTATCAAAAAAGAGCAAAAAATAGCCTATACAAGAATGCATCAAATGTAAACGTTCATTTCATTTTAATTTTTTATTTTATTTCAGACATATTAAAAACAATACAAAACTAAATGAAAAGCATAAAAATACAATAAACCAAATTTATGTTTAAAAAAAAAGAAAGAAAATTATCTGTATTGATGTGACATGCCCGAAAAGGAGCAGGAAGAAATATACACTTAAATCAAAGCAAATTATTACAACTACAACAACAGTGTAACAACAGAAATTCAAAGATTGCAATACATGTACACCTCCTTATCGAAGTTTAAAGAGCATGTATTTGAAATGAAAAGTGTAAGAAGCTGGACCATTTGAAAAACCTATTTAATAATAAGTAAGTAAGTAAGAAAACTTTATTTATATAGCGCCCCTCACAGACCAGGGTCACAGAGCGCTTCACAATGGGAAGCAGATTTAAAATATACATACATTTAAAAGGCCAATTACAATACAGTGATAAAACATAGCAGCCCCAAGAACAAATTAGGCAAAAGCCTGCACAAATAAATACGTTTTTAGTTGACGTTTGAATGCGTCAACAACAGACTCTAATAAGTTAAAAACAACAATGTTCAAAGTACAAATGAAGTCAGGGGCTTTATGGCAAAGCTACAGCAACATCTGTACACACACAGCAGCATTATTGATCCTACAGAATGTTTATCTTAGTTCGCTTATGGAATCCATCGATATGGACGTGATTTATGGTTGTGTATCGGCACATGGTACAAATACAGCTCTGGAAAAAATGAAGAGACCAGTCTGGATTTTTCTTCAATCTTCATCTCTACATTACTTATTGGAAATGCTCTTTAATGACAAAAAATGTATTTGGAATTTGGTAGAAATGTTGTCAGTAGTTTATATTATAAAATCAAAATGTTCATTCTACTCAAACATATGCCGATAAATAGTAAAACGAGAGACACTGAACATTTGGAGTGGACTCTTCATTTTTTCCAGAGCTGTATATTAGATTGCCTTTGTCCTGTATTTGATTTTAAAGGTGCACTGTGTAGTTTCAGAGGAGGGGGGGTTTGTTTACAATCACAGAGCCTGCAGTTAGTTTACAAAACATATTTTCTCCACATGTAATTCTGAGTATTGAATAATTCTATCACAATAAAACTAAATTATTTTGAGGAACCTGGAACCAAACATATAAGACTAGTTTGTAAACCAAACTGTGGGCCCTGCTGCTGTAAACAACAACAACAGTGAAACAGTAACTTTTCAGGAATCTTTCTAACTTCAAACAGTGTTCCAGGGATCACATTTCCCCTGTGAGGGAAGTTTGTTGATTCAGTTATGAGAAGATAGCATATAGCCACTGACACTCTACTACCTGTGTGGTGTCAGTGTGTCTTCACCAGGAGGCACGGTGAGCCAGCTGATACACTGTTAGGATTCACACAGCAATAAGACATACACGCCCGGACTATTTAAATGCATTATAATCTGTGTGTGTGTGTGTGTGTGTGTGTGTGTGTGTGTGTGTGTGTCTGTCTGTCTGTGTATGTGTGTCTGTCTGTCTGTCTGTCTGTCTGTCTGTCTGTCTGTGTGTGTGTCTGTCTGTCTGTCTGCCTGTCTGTCTTTCTGTGTGTCTTTCTGTGTCTGCCTGTCTGTCTGTCTGTGTATGTGTGTCTGTCTGTCTGTCTGTCTGTCTGTGTGTGTGTGTCTGTCTGTCTGTCTGCCTGTCTGTCTTTCTGTGTGTCTTTCTGTGTCTGTCTGTCTGTCTGTGTCTGTCTGTCTGTCTGTCTGTCTGTCTGTCTGTCTGTGTCAATCTGTCTTTCTGTCTGTTGTAGTACTTTTTTTTTCTTGGACAAACTGCTGTTGCACTTTGGCTCCATCGTATAGAAAAGTTTCTTGGGTGTGTGTGAAAAAAGTGAATAACTTTTGCCCCTCATCAGTAGTAGAGACATGTAGAGACAGCAGTGTATGTTTGGGGCGACTGTGGCTCAGTTGGTAGAGCGGGTCGGCCGATGATCAAAAGGTTGGAGGTTCGATCCCCACCCTGCCACCTGTGTCATAGTTGTTGTGTCCTTGGGCAAGACACTTAACCCACCTTGCCTTGAGTGAATGTCGATAGTTAGCCTGCTGCTATCGGTGTATGAATGTGTGTGTGAATGGTAACGTGGGAAAGGAAAACAGGTCTCCCTTGCAAAAGAGTCTTCGGTCTCAATGGGATTTACCTGTAGAAATAAAGGTTAGAAATGTTCGACATGTAGCATACAACAGTTAGTTCTACTTAATGGTGGAGTGTGTGTGTGTTGAAATACTACCCAGTGTTAATACACAGCCTAGGCTCTGTAAACTGGTATGTAAACAAAGGGGCCCACCATAGCTATAGCAACATGCACGTTA
>NC_137233.1:2913752-2923752 GCF_949987685.1 Ammodytes marinus | reverse complement strand
TATCCTCTGTTTTTCTGAGTCATCTGACAGTCAATTGAATGTATTTTGGTTTTCGAGCGTTGTAGCCTAATCCTGAAATAACAGTTTACCTCCCCCTGGCCAATCAAGCTGAAGTGAGTGAATGCTTGACCCACATTCTCTTATATACAAATATGGAACACAGACAGGCAGGCAGACAGACAGACAGACAGACAGACAGACAGACAGACAGACACTAAACACACACACAGACAGACAGACAGACACTAAACACACACACACGCACTCACTCACTCACTCATTCACACACACACACACACACACACACACACACACACACACACACACACACAGAGCTAAGCGGACAGACAGTCGGGAGCCCGTGGCAGTGAAAGGGTTACCATGGTTACCCGGTGTTTACGTCCGCCTCCTGCAGCTTTGGCACGGAAAGCCAGTTTCTATGGCAACTGCCCTCCTCCCAAAGCCAAGTTGGTTCAGTGTGTGTGTGTGTCTCTGTGTGTGTGTTTGTGAGAGTGTGGGGTGTGTCTGTGTGTGTGTGTGCGTGTGTGTGTGTGTGTGTGTGTGTGTGTGTGTGCGTGTGTGTTTGATTCATTGAGATGTTCCGTCATACCTGAGTCGGTTAGTGCGCATCTGCATTGGCGGTCACAGCGCTGCATAACACACACACACACACACACACACACACACACACACACACACACACACACACACACACACACACTTGCACACACACACACACACACACCTGCTCCAGATCTTGTATTAATACACACATCAATAAGACACGGACACATTTTCTACTGAGAAAAACAAAACAAAAACAGAACACTCCGCTAAGGCTTAACATGTAGACACAAACATGCTGTCAGTCTAACACTGCAGCCTAGGCTCTGTAAACGGGCATGTTGCTATAGCTACGGTAGGCCCCCTTTGTTTACATACCAGTTTACAGAGCCTAGGCCGTGTATTAACAAGGCAAGGCAAGGCAAGTTTATTTCTATAGCACAATTCAGACACAAGGCCACTCAAAGTGCTTTACAGGGGCAAGATTAGAATACATAAAACACATTAGAAAACATTTAAAAGCGAATGAAAAGAAGCAAATAAAATAAAAATTGCAGGTTAAAATGGAAACAAAAAAGTCTTCAGACTCGATTTAAAAGAACAACAGATTGTTTTCAGCTCACAGTACGGACAGCTACAGACAGTACAGACAGTACAGACAGTACGGACAGTACAGACAGCTACAGACAGTACAGACAGCTACAGACAGTACGGACAGCTACAGACAGTACAGACAGCTACACACAGTACAGACAGCTACAGACAGTACAGACAGCTACAGACAGTACAGACAGCTACAGACAGTACAGACAGCTACAGACAGTACAGACAGCTACACACAGTACGGACAGCTACGGACAGCTACCGACAGTACGGACAGCTACAGACAGTACGGACAGCTACAGACAGTACGGACAGCTACGGACAGCTACCGACAGTACGGACAGCTACAGACAGTACAGACAGCTACAGACAGTACAGACAGTACGGACAGCTACGGACAGCTACCGACAGTACGGACAGCTACAGACAGTACAGACAGCTACAGACAGTACAGACAGCTACAGACAGTACATACAGCTACAGACAGTACAGACAGCTACAGACAGTACGGACAGCTATGGACAGGTACCGACAGTACGGACAGCTACAGACAGTACAGACAGCTACAGACATACAGACAGCTACACACCGTACAGACAGCTACAGACAGTACGGACAGCTACACACAGTACAGACAGCTACAGACAGTACGGACAGCTACAGACAGTACAGACAGCTACACACAGTACAGACAGCTACACACAGTACAGACAGCTACAGACAGTACAGACAGTACAGACAGCTACAGACAGTACAGACAGCTACAGACAGCTACAGACAGTACAGACAGCTACAGGCCACATTAGATTTGTTTTTCTCATTATTCAAATGTATTTATTATTATTATTTTTTCTCTGCAACATTTTTTCAATTTGTTTTATTAAAACACTTCTGTTATATTTTTAATTTTAATTTATTTTGTAAATGTTTTATTTATTATTATTATTTAAAAATTAAACGGTTTTCTCTTATTTATTTATATATATATATATATATATATATATATACTGTATATTTATTGTTTTGCCTTTTTCTACAAGCTACACTTTTCTCATCAGTTTTGCCCGGAGCTCAACTCTCCTGATTTGAATAATGCACATAATCTCAGTAATGACTTGGCCCGATATCAGAAACACAATCAGTTCTTGAGCCAAGCACAGAAAAACACACACACACACACACACACACACACACACACACACACACACATTTTCATTTCATTTCATTTAACTTTTATTTATCCTCGAGAGACCAATTGAGGGGTGACCCTCATTTTCAATGACGTCGAGTTCAAACAAATTCAAAGGAAAAACAACAATACATTAACAATATTCAACGCAAATACATCAAATACACAACAACAGGTGAAGAGAAAAACAATTGAAACATTTACACAGTGGTGAAATTAAGTGGTAGCAATTAAAATTAAATGGGTGAGAGTACAATATAGCCTAATTAAAACAGTTACAGGTAGAGTTTGGCAGATTTAAAATAGTTTGTTTGAATTGGTTAAAGGATATGAAGTTATTTAGTTTAATTTGTTGCTGTAAGTTGTTCCAGGAGTCAGGGGCACTGAAGCTAAAAGCTGTCTTTCCTAGCTCAGACCGGGCTTGTGGGACATAAAGCATAAGCATGTCAGTGGAGCGGGTCTGATAAAGCCCATCTGAGATTTGCAGCAATTCAGTTAAGTAACGAGGAAGCTTCCCGGACAAGGCTTTGTAAATTAAAATATGCCAATGTGCGTCACGTCTCTCTTTAAGGGAGGACCACCCAACCTTTTCATATAAAAGACAATGGTGTGTGTCATAAGCATCTCCTGTGATGAACCTTAAAGCAGAGTGAAAAACAGAGTCCAGGAGTTTAAGACATGAATGTGATGCATGCCGGTAAACCACATCACCGTAATCAAGGACAGACATGAAAACTGCTTCAATAATCCTTTTCCTACTAAATAAAGGGAAGGTGGTTTTGTTCCTATAAAAATAGCCAATTTTTTGTCGTAGTCGACGAACAAGATTTTTTATATGAAAATTAAAAGTGAGTTTATCATCTAACCAGATGCCAAGATATTTGTACTCTGTGACTCTTTCAATTAAAAATCCATTATTTGTAAAAATATTAAAATCATTCAAATTTGTAGTTCTTGCTCTGGAGAAACACATATATTTGGTTTTGTCTGTATTTAGAACCAGCCTGAGGTCCACTAGACAGTCCTGCAGGGTGTTAAAAGAGCTTTGTAGGTTCTGAATAGATTGGTGCACCGAATCGGAAATGCAATACAGTACTGTGTCGTCAGCGTATAGATGGGCATGACAGTTTTTTAGCGATGAAACAATGTTATTTATATAAATTGTGAAAAGAACTGGACCTAAAATTGAGCCTTGTGGGACACCATTTGTAACAGTTAAAAACTCAGATTGGTATCTCCCGAGTTTAACTGACTGCTGTCTATCAGAGAGATAATCCCTAAACCAGCTACATGCAGAATGATCAAAGCCAATGTCATGCAGCCTCTGTAAAAGCAAATGGTGGTCAACAGTATCAAAGGCCTTTGAAAGATCAATAAAAAGTGCTGCACAGTGCTTTTTCTTGTCTAATGCTGTAACAATGTTGTCTACAACCAAAGTCACAGCAGAGACAGTACTGTGGCCTGCCCTAAAACCAGATTGGAATGGGCTCAAAATGGAAGCACTAGTTAGAAATGTTTTTAACTGATTATTAATAAGTGATTCTAGAATTTTTGCCAGGCATGGGAGTTTGGAAATTGGCCTGTAGTTATTAAGATTATTTTTGTCACCACCTTTATGTAAAGGAATTACGTGAGCTTTTTTCCAAATTTTAGGAACTATTCCAGAGGAGATGGAAAGATTAAAAATATGGGTTATTTGTTTTGATATTATATGTGTCGAAAGCTTGATTGAAAACGGGTCCAAATTGTCCTCTCCCATGTACTTCTTGGGGTTGATGGCGAGGAGCGCATCTACAACAACACTTGTGGGAAGAAGATCAAGGCTGAAAATAGGAGTTTGAGAGACAGGCGGTACGTTACTACTGGTTGTAGAAGGTGTACAACCTCCATTTTGAAAGAGTTGACCAGCAGCTACAAAATGTTTATTAAAAGCTAAGCCAATCTCTTTTTGATCATTGAGAGTGTGACCATTTAATTTGATCTGAGTGGGAACTGTGCTAGAATTGTTTTTATTATAGTTCACAGCTTTCCAAAATAGTGCAGGGTTAGAGTAGCAGTCGGAGATTAATTCAAGGTAATATTCGGATTTGGCTTTCCTGACCATGGCTGTACACTTATTCCTAAATTGTCTAAAAATAGTCCAATTGGTATTATCTCCAGAGCGTCTAGCTAGAGACCATGCTTTATTTCTTTCAGAAAATAAATCAGACAGTTCACTTGTAAACCAGGGGTTTGATCTATTTTTTACTCTATGCTTTTTAAGGGGCGCATGTTTGTTTATAATTGAGGTGAAACTATTGATGAAATAGTCTAAGGCTAACTCAACATCCGAAATTTCCGTAGTGAGTTGAATGTCACTATGACGGAGATCACTTAAAAAGGCTTGCTCATTAAACCCTTTAAAATTACGCTTAATTATGATTTTAGGTTGAGATCTTTTTAAATGAATACTTCTGATACAGGCCACTGGGCAGTGATCACTAATCCCGAGCTCAAAAACACCAGCTGAGACTATTTTATTTATTTTATTTGATAGGATTAAATCGATTAAAGTTGATTTTGCTGGGTTTTTTAGATTGGGTCTTGTGGACTCAGTTATTAATTGTGTAAGATTAACGTTGCTACAGATTTCTTTGAAAGGTTCAGAGGCACCAGAAAGCCAATCAACGTTAAAATCACCCATCACAATTACCTCTCTATTTACATAACTGGAGAGCATATGTGCTAGATCGTTTAAGGAGCTAGTAACAGCAGAAGGGGGCCTATACACACCAATTACAACAAAACAATCATTTGATGATAAAGATAATTCTAGCGCGATAAATTCAAAACAATTTGGAACAGAGACAGCATGTAAAAGTGTTACAGAATAACAGGATTTAACATAGACAGCCACTCCCCCACCCCTTGCGTTTCTGTCTATTCTGAATAAATTGTATTCATTAATTGCCACAATAGAGTCATCTGTACTCTTCTTTAACCAGGATTCAGTCAGAATCAAGACATCTGGATCTGCCTGGGACACTAAAATCTTTACATGGTCTAATTTATCATGCTGCAATAAACTTCTAATATTTAGATGAAGAAAACCCAAGCCCTTTCTTGTTTTAAGAATTTGTGGGGAATTTAGTTTAGAGCAAAGGGGGTCAGTGATGTCTGGGATGAATGAAGGACAATTTGAGGTGTTGTTATGAGTTAAATTGGGGGATATTTCAGCAGGATCCCTGGGGAGATCTTTTTTAATGGGGGATGATTTGGTAGGGTCGTGCTGTGGTAAATATCAGTCCGAATTATGCCAAGATGCGATGTGATGAATGTAGTGATTAGTAAGTTCTTTAATACCTTTGGCATTGGGATGGAGGCCGTCAGATTTGAGTAGTGTGTGTCTAGAGAAAGAGTCAAAGTTGTTAATATAGCCCAGAGAGTTGCCCGAGCACCAGGACTCCAGCCGTTCATGGAAATCCAAAAGACGGCTGTAGCGCTCAGGGCTTTTGGATGACGTGGGAATGGGGCCGGAAAATATACAGAATTTCCCCAGGCTCTCCAGGGTGAGGGCCAGACTCTGAAGATTGTCAAATAGTTGGTATGACCGTTTATTCATTACGTCATTAGTTCCAACATGCAGGATGACTGTGTGGGCAGTAGGGTGGAGGGCAACGAGGGCAGGTGTTAGCTCCATAATGTCAGATGATTTTCCTCCAGAGAGGCAATAGGTGAAAGCACCAGGGAGACAAAGAAATCTGACAATAGAGTCACCGATGATGAGGATCTCAGGTTGGCGATTCAAGCAGCTCCCACAGTAGAGAGACAGCTTCGATGAGAGGGGAGGAGGTGAGGGCAGGGCACAGCCGCGAGAGAGAGCCTCACCTGTACAGCGGATGTCAACATCGGGGGCACCACTTCGAGGAGGCACGGAGGGGTGCACACAGGGAAACACACTTCCAGATGGAGCTGGTAAACGGCGGCGATCTTGACATCCAAACTGGGAAGTGGAACCCCGACGTCCACGTGCCACCCTGGAGCAGGTCTGGACCGGCGAAGCAGATGGAGAGCCGGCAACACGAGCCGCAGGTTCAGCAGCTCCACATAGCACCTCCAGCGGAGCAAATGGATTGCGCGTCAACACAGGAGGAGGAGATGGAGAGGAGCGCAGAGGAGGAGGAAGAGGATGAGAAGATCGTGTAGAAGATCGTCTGCCCTTCTTCACAACAGACGTCCATGCAGCGTCGGGAGGCTGGGCAGCAGAAGCAGTAGAAACGCCGCTAACCGGTGCCTGAGAACTTGAAAGAGGAGCTTTTTCAAGCACAGCTAATTTGGAGACCAGGAAGGACTGCCGCTGGAGGAGATCGTGAATGAGACTCTCCACTGACTTGAGCTCAGATCTCAGGAGGAGAAGCTCCGGATCTGTCTGGGTGAGTGCCGATGACATGATGCGGTGAAAAAAAGACAGAACACTATAGCTAACGCTAGCTAGCGGAGTATTAGCTAGCTTTAGCCGTTTTAGCTAATTTCGGTGGTTTCTTTAAACGACCATAACTCATCACAGGAATGGGGTAGAGACTTACTTTTTTTTTTGAAATGTTCAGAATCTTATGCTCTATGAGATGTATATGTCCATGTTGTTACGACCGGAAGTTGAAAAGATCGCGAAAAAGATCGCGAAAATCATCTAACAAGCAGTAGGCTCAGGCTGCCAGTGGGCTCAGGCTACCACACACACACACACACACACACACACACCACACACACACGCAAACACACACACACACACACACACACGCACACACACGCACACACACACACACACACACACACACACGCAAACACACACACACACACACACACACACACACGCAAACACACACACACACACACACACACGCAAACACACACACACACACACACACACGCAAACACACACACACACACACACACACACACGCAAACACACACACACACACACACACACACACACACGCAAACACACACACACACACACATGCAAACACACACACACACACACGCAAACACACACGTAAACACACAAACACACACACGTAAACACACAAACACACACACACACACACACACACACACACATTGACAGCCGGTCGATACCTGTTTATGCATCTGGTCGATTTAGCTGATGTTTTTCTGCGTGTGTTTTATACAGCAGCGCACTGTATCTTTGAGGGATGAATTTTATGTGTATTTAATAATTGAAGCCGTGTGTGTGTGTGTGTGGTGTGTGTGGTGTGTGTGTGTGTGTGTGTGTGTGTGTGTGTGTGTGTGTGTGTGTGTGTCTGTGTGTGTGTGTGTGTGTGTGTGTGTGTGTGTGTGTGTGTGTGTGTGTGTGTGTGTGTGTGAATTTGAATGCAAGCTACTGTCTGTATGAAGGTTTTAAGGTTACGTTAAAGGAATACTTCACCCATACGGAACCGCCTTTCTATCATTATAAAATCACTATTATAATATAATGAATGAGGTTTTTCTTCCCTCAGTCTTCCCTCAGTCTTCCCTCAGTCTTCCCTCAGTCTTCCCTTGGCCCAGCTGTCCTGTTAATCCTAACCCTACATTTTACCCTAAGTAATGTCACACATGGGAAAATGTAGGGTTTGACAGTGAGACCATAAAACACTCTTTCTGCCTTTTCTCAGGCTAGGATGAACCGATTTCTAAAATGTTTGCACGTTTATACTACATAGGATCTCAGAGTTCAATACACCTTCATATTCACACCGGTGAAGTAGGTCTTTAATGCCAACAGCAGCAGTATAGGTTTGTCCAGGAGCCTTATTATGCTGTGGTGAAGTGTGTAATTCGGTCGTCCACTGGGTTACAGGGTCGGTGGTTCGATCCCCCGTCTCCCCGCCACATGTCCAAGTGTCCCTGGGCAAAGAGACACTGAACCCTAAATGTCTCCCGATAGTTAGCTTGCACCCTGCGTGGTAGCTGCTGCTGCTATCGGTGTATGAATGTGTGTGTGATTGGGTGAATGTGTACAGGTATCATAGTTTACTAATAAAACATCTGTTAATGTGGCAGCAATGCTATAACAACACAGAAGAAGTATGATGACACGCACGCACACACACACACACACACACACACACACACACACACACACACACACACACACACACACACACACACACACACACACACACACACACACACATATCGTGACATATAGTCAGCTATTGGATTTATAAGCATCTCTGTATCTCTGGTTTAAACAGAAAGTGCGATTTGCCCACATGTTATTCTGACCTTGAAGTTCCACCTACTAGTCATGAATATTTATGGTTGCAAGTGTTTATGCAGAGTCAGACACGGAATCCTTATTCACATACACACACACACACACTCACACACACACACACACATACAAACACACAGACACAGACACTCACTCACTCACTCACTCACTCACTCACTCACTCACTCACTCACTCACTCACTCACTCACTCACTCACTCACTCACTCACTCACTCACTCACTCACTCACTCACTCACTCACTCACTCACTCACTCACACACACAGACAGACAGACAGACAGACACAGACACTCACTCACTCACTCACTCACTCACTCACTCACTCACTCACTCACTCACTCACTCACTCACTCACTCACTCACTCACTCACTCACTCACTCACTCACTCACTCACTCACTCACACACACAGACAGACAGACAGACAGACACTCACTCACTCACTCACTCACTCACTCACTCACTCACTCACTCACTCACTCACTCACTCACTCACACACACACACACACACACACACACACACACACACAATCCTTATTATAATATTCAGCCCATAATATGTCGTTGAGTTTTAGCTTTACACCTTGTGTTTTTGAGTAGATCTGATGTGGATGGGAAGAATGTGTGTGTGTGTGTGTGTGTGTGTGTGTGTGTGTGTGATTCATTGTATGTGTTCATGGTCCTCTGGGTGTAATGGAGTGTTTTGCATATTCAGATCTCAGTCTCAGCTTGACTCACATATCAAACAGCACGGGGGCCAGAGTGATTGACAGCTCTGATATTTGAGATGTTCCTTTTTTTTTTTTTTTTTTTTTTTTTTCTTTAAGCTTTATTGATAGTGTAGAGACAGAGTTGAAATGGGGCAGAGAGGGGAGTGACATGCAGAGAACGACCGCGGGCTGGAATCAAACCCGGGTCCGCTGCTGGCCGAGACTGTTAGCTCCATATGCTAAGTACATGTGCTAATGTTAAACTTTTTCTCTTCCTCAGATGTTCACTGGTCTCCTGAAGCACACTCCCCCTTCGGCCTCCGCAGCCTCTTCTTCTTCTACTACGGCCTCCGACCAAAACGCACAGACCACAAAAACTACAACTCCCACCATCAAAACTACAATCTCCACAGTCAAATCAACAAATCCCTCCCTTAAAACTACAATCTCAACACTCAAATCAACAAATCCCTCCATTAAAACTACAATTTCCACTGTAAAAACTACAGTTCCCACAATCCCGCGGGGCCACGTGGTCATAGGCCCCAAAGACCAGCTACGTCTAGTAACAACAAACACAAACACAACAACGGCAGCGGCGACATCATCATCATCATCATCATCAAATCACAGCTGCACGGCCGTAGCAACCGT
>NC_137233.1:2896252-2898752 GCF_949987685.1 Ammodytes marinus | reverse complement strand
TACATGGCATTTGTATTTATCCATTTATAGATCTGAGTTTATGGATTCAATCATGCCTGTCAAACCGTAGTCATAGTAACAGCACACACACACACACACACACACACGCACACACACACACACACACACACACACACACAAATGTCGTTTGTAGGTTTATAAATAACAGTGAGTGAGACGCCGTAATTTTTTCGGCATTGTCTGTTGGACTCAGCGGAGTGTAGAGATAGGTGGATAGATAGCAGACAGTAAACAGACATGTCACACACACACACACACACACACACACACACACACACACACACACACACACACACACACACACACACACACACACACACACACACACACACACACACACACAATCATTAGTTTAGCTATTGTGGCATCGCTGACAACACAATCTGGTGTTAATACTCAGCCTAGGCTCTGTAAACGTAGTATGTCAACAAAGGGGGGACCACCGTAGCTATAGCAACATGCCTGTTTACAGAGCCTAGGCTGTGTAATAACACTGGAATTTATTTTAGTGCACACACAGTCTAGACAGGTAGTGGAGTGAAGAGATATTCACTGATTTTGACAAAGTGATTTTGACAACAAGCGTTCTCCAGAATCACTGACTCCACCTTTAACTCTGGATGTTTGTTTGTGTGTAAAAGAAAGAGAGAGAGGGGTAGAGAGAGAGAGAGAGAGTGTGTGTGTGTGTGTGTGTGTGTGTGTTCATCAATGCCTTGTAATCTGGGCGTGACATAATTGTTTCCCATAATGCTGTTATGTGTCCCAGTTCCTACCTGCACTGTAAGTGGGCCTAAACACACTACTAGTTATGTTCACACTGTGTATATTGTGTTCTAATGTGTCCCAGTTCCTACCTGCACTGTAAGTGGGCTCCTCTGTGTGAGCTGGAGAAAGATCCCAGAATCCACCAGAAGATCAAGCGCTTCAGGACCAAACAGGCTCAGATGAAACACCTCTTCCTGGAGGTAACCAAGGTTTCTACCAGTTTACTTTACTTACATTCATCATTGTGATTTATTGATTGATTCAGTCTGTCTGTCTGTCTGTCTGTCTGTCTGTCTGTCTGTCTGTCTGCCTGTCTGTCTGTCTGTCTGTCTGTCTGTCTGTCTGTCTGTCTGTCTGTCTGTCTGTCTGTCTGTCTGTCTCTCTGTCTGTCTGTCTGTCCGTCTCTCTGTCTGTCTGTCTGTCTGTCTGTCTGTCTGTCTGTCTGTCTGTCTGTCTGTCTGTCTGTTTCTAGTCTAGCAGAGCCATTTTTACCAATCTTTAGGTTTATAGTGAATGGGCCACACTGCTTAATAATTATTCCGACCATGGTCCACAATTACCACAGAGTTTACAGTTGTTTAAGCACAGTATTGAAGGTTTATTTTAGTGATATTATTACAGTTTCCAACGAGGGGTGTTACGGTAAACAAAAGTCACGGTTTCGGTATGTACCTCGGTTTTGAAGTCACGGTTTGGTTCTGTACAGTACGGTTCTCAGTTAAAGCTGCAGTGTGTAGAATTTTGGGTTTTATTTCCTAGCGGATTTAGTAGAAAATAATTATAATATCCATAAGTACGTTTAATTTAGTGCATAATAGCTGATTTTTTTTTTTATAATTATTATTTTTTCCCTTAGAAAGGGTCTCATATACAGGTATGTTCATATTTATCCATACTTTGGACCAATGCCTTGTCACCGCCATTTTGGAAGTGTCATAGTTGGAATGTCATCAGGTGCATTGTTTAAAATTTAGAATTGTTCTTGTCCTTGAAGGCCACTGTAGCTTCTGTTATTATTCAAAAGGGGTGGGGTTACCCAGGGAGCGTTGCATTCTAGAACTTTCTAGAACTTACTTGATGATGTCATATTACACACTGCACCTTTAAGAGGAAAAATGCAAAAAAAAAACTACGTGCAGCATCAACTACAATTGCGGCCTAATTTTTCGGTATAGAAAAGAAAATACTGCTGCAACAACAACCAAGGTCTCCAATACATAAAATACTTCTCTAATAAAAGTGCAATCCAGACCAGCCTGTACATTTGAGATATTCACCTCATAATGACACCATTTACAGCATAATTACGGTATGGTGCAGTTCTGTACGAATACGAATGTATTTGTTACACCCCTATTTCGAACCGATTTAAATATGCTTGCAGACTAGACCTAACCCTATTTTATTTATTTAAGGTAAGGGTCTATACCTTTTAGGGCATTTTGACCATTATTTAATAGTTTTAAGTTAAGTTAAGTTTTAAGTTCAGAGGGGAAATATGGGAGGAGAGAGTGTGCACTTTAATGCAACAATGGCGGCTGTTATTACCTTATCAAAGTGAATCCTTAGTTAATAAAGAATAATCAATACTTTGCTGTTTTCAGCCCGATGAGGATTTATTCAACCCGGACTACGTCGAGGTGGACAGAGTGCTGGAGGTGGCTGTTACTACGGATACAGAGACAGGAGAGGTAGGACACACAAACACACACAC
>NC_137233.1:2883752-2891252 GCF_949987685.1 Ammodytes marinus | reverse complement strand
CCCATGACAAAGGCATTGAGAAATACAATATACAAATAGCATTCTTTGCACTGATGGTCTTGTTTGCTGTTACATGTAATTTATGATCATCAGAGGAAAAAATTAGACTGTTTCAGAAATATTGAAAAGTTCCTCGTAGCTCCTTTAATGTTGAACAAAACTTGAAAAGGTGTATTTTACACAATAGGCAACCTTAACTTCTCCTCTCTGCAGCACATTTACAGCAAATAGTTATCAGGGTAAAACCAGAATATATATATATGTTAACAGTATATCTCTCTATCCTCCCCCTCCCCCCCCCCACAGGGTAACACCATCCCGGGCATCCTAAAGTTCCACGGTGTGATCACGACCTTTGAGATGATCATGGCGGACTGTCCCGACCTGAAGAGGCTCCACTGGAGGTGTGTGGTGATCGACGAGGCGCACAGGCTCAAGAACCGCAACTGCAAACTGCTGGAGGGGCTCAAGCTCATGAACCTGGTTAGTAGGGGGGTGTGTGTGTGTGTTTGTGCGTGTGTGTGTGTGTGTGTGTGTGGGGGAGGTGTGTGTGTGAGAGAGGGGGGTGTGTGTGTATGTTTGTGTGTGTGGGGGGGGGGGTGTGTGTGTGTGTGTGAGAGAGAGGGGGGGGAGTGTGTGTGCGTGTGGGGGGGTTGTGTGTGTATGTTTGTGTGTGTGTGTGGGGGGGGGGTGTGTGTGTGAGAGAGGGGGGGTGTGTGTGTATGTTTGTGTGTGTGGGGGGGGGGTGTGTGTGTGTGTGTGTGAGAGAGGGGGGGGAGTGTGTGTGTGTGTGTGTGTGTGTGTGTGTGCGTGTGTGTGTGTGTAAGAAAGAGAGAGAGAGAGAGAGAGTGTGTGTGTGTGTGTGTGTGCGTGCATGTGGGTGGGTGGGTTGGTGTGTGTGTCTGTGTCAAAAAAAACTAAAAAATAGGAAAGAAGATTGAATTGAATGAGGTTTTTGATGCTAGCAGCCAGTGTGCAGCAATGACAAGGAAAATATGTCAGAATAAAAAATGTACAGAAATGTTATTATGTTATATATTTTGGAATTATATATTTTTGTATTGATTCTTTCTCTGAAAAGCAAGACAAACATGTAAAAAGCACATTCAGGTTGTTTAATTCATGCATTGGTTAAAAAAAATGCTAAAAAAAAAACGTGGAAAAAAACGCTTTTTGATTGTGAAGTGTTTCATAACTTTCTCTTTCAGTTTCTTTACAAGCAGCAGGTTTTGTATAATGCTTCATATGTTATAACTGTGTGTGTGTGTGTGTGTGTGTGTGTGTGTGTGTGTGTGTGTGTGTGTGTGTGTGTGTGTGTGTGTGTGTGTGTGTGTGTGTGTCTAATAGGAGCATAAGGTCCTCCTAACAGGCACTCCTCTCCAGAACTCAGTGGAGGAACTCTTCAGTCTGTTGAACTTTTTGGAGCCTCTTCAGTTTCCCTCCGAGAGTCTGTTCATGGACGAGTTTGGAGACCTCAAGACAGACGAACAGGTGGGATAGGATACCTGTGTGTGTGGGTGTGTGTGTTTGTGGTGGGGGGAGGGGAGTGTGTGTGTGTGTGTGTGTGTCTGTGTGTGTGTGTGTTTTATTGAGAACTTTAAAATGTCAACCTTGACTCAATGAAACACTTGTCTCAACTTTCCTACTAGCACTTTAGATATACCTCATGTTCAGCTGTGCACTGAGTCTCATAATGATTTTTTTAGTTTTATTCAAGGTGATACACTGCAGATAAAAATATAACTTTTTCAAGCTCATCTCAATTTTCAGGTTTCTGTCTATTCTTGCCCCCGTTTGGAAAAAAGCGGTAGTGTTTTTACCACGCCAGCTGTTGTTCCTGGGTGAGCGTATACCCCATGACAAAGGCATTGAGAAAAACTATATAAAAATAGCATTCTTTGCACTGATGGTCTCGTTTGCTGTTACATGTAATTTATGATCATCAGAGGAAAAATTAGACTGTTTCAGAAATATTTGAAAGTTCCTCGGAGCACCTTTAAGGTTGAAAAAACTTCAAAACGTGTATTTTACACAATAGGCAACCTTAACTTCTCCTCTCTGCAGCACATTTACAACAAATAGTTCTGTTTATTATCTCAGTTATTATTCCTAGAGGCACTATTGCTTTAAATAAAAAAATGAATTCATTATTAATAAATATTAATAGGCGCAATATATAAATATACAGTATAATATAATTAAACATTAATCCAAATGTGTGTGTTCTGTACCCCCAGGTGAAGAAGCTGCAGGCCATTCTGAAGCCCATGATGCTGAGAAGACTGAAGGACGACGTGGAGAAAAACCTGGCTCCTAAAGAAGAGACTATCATAGAGGTACAGGGCTGTGTGTGTGTGTGTGTGTGTGTGTGTGTGTGTGTGTGTGTGTGTGTGTGTGTGTGTGTGTGTGTGTGTGTGTGTGTGTGTGTGTGTGTGTGTGTGTGTGTGTGTGTGTGTGCGTGTGTTTGCGTGTGTGCGTTTTTTGAGTGTGAGTGTGAGTGTGTGTGAAATCTGGACAATGTCTTCCTTTCTAGCAAAAAAAAAAGTTCCCCCCATGTTATGGAAAACGTATCGTTGTTTGGTAAGGTTAGAAGTTCTAAAATTGCAATAATGCATTTGTGTCAGTGCTGTGATGGACTATATATAAGTGGTGGATGGTTTTAGTGTTGTCAATAGCCCATTATTCTACTTTGGAAAAACTCAACAAAAAAATCTCAACATTTTTGAAATTTTCCCTTCAGGTGGAGTTGACAAACATTCAGAAGAAATATTACCGCGCCATCTTGGAGAAGAACTTCTCCTTCCTGTCCCGAGGAGCCAACCAGCACAACATGCCCAACCTCATCAACACCATGATGGAGCTGCGCAAGTGCTGCAACCACCCATACCTCATCACAGGTTAGTACAGACAGACAGACAGACAGGCAGGCACACAGACAGACAGACAGACAGACAGACAGACAGACAGGCACACAGACAGACAGGCAGGCACACAGACAGACAGACAGACAGACAGACAGACAGGCAGGCAGGCACACAGACAGACAGACAGACAGACAGACAGACAGGCACACAGACAGACAGACAGACACTCACTCACTCAGTCACTCACTCACTGACACACACACACACACACACACACACACACACACACACACACACACACACACACACACACACACACACACACACACACACACACACAACATGCCCAACCTCATCAACACCATGATGGAGCTACGCAAGTGCTGCAACCACCCATATCTCATCACAGGTACACACACACACACACACACACACACACTGACACACACACACAGACGAACACACACACACACACACACACACACACACACACACACACACACACACACACACACACACACACAACATTTTCGGGGCTTTCCGGTGGCATAGTGGAGAGAGTTGCAGTGGTCGCGGGTTCAAATCCGACCCGTGGACCTTTACTGCAGGTCATCCCCCCCCTCTCTCTCTCTCTCTCTCTGTCTCTGTCTCTCTCTCTCTCCCCATTTCAACTCTGTACTGTCCAATAAATTGAAAAAGCCAAAAAAAAAACACACACACACACACACACACACACACACACACACACACCCCTCCCCCCCCCACTATAAACGCTCCTCTCTCCCCTGTAGGCGCGGAGGAGAAGATCTTGGAGAGCTTCAGGAAGGTCCACAGCCCCGAGGCTCTGGACTTCCAGCTGCAGGCCATGATCCAGGGCGCCGGGAAGCTGGTGCTGATAGACAAGCTGCTGCCCAAGCTGCTGGCCGGGGGTCACAAGGTGCTCGTGTTCAGCCAGATGGTCCGATGCCTGGATATACTGGAGGACTACCTCATACAGAGACGGTGAGGGGGAAAGAGAGAGGGTGTGTGTGTGTGTGTGTGTGTGTGTGTGTGTGTGGGTGTGTGTGTGTGTGTGTGTGAAGGTGTGTGTGTGTGTGTGTGTGTGTGGATATACTGGAGGACTACCTCATACAGAGACGGTGAGAGAGAGAGAGAGAGTGTGTGTGTGTGTGTGTGTGTGTGTGTGTGTGTGTTATTAGAATACATTTTTTATTTAATTGAATTTTTTTTAGGGAAATTTTTTATTTTTTCATTTAAACTTTATTTATACTCGAGTCAAGGGAAAGTACGAGAGTGTTTGTGTGTGAAGGTGTGTGTGAAGGTAGATGTGTGTGTGTGTGTGTGTGTGTGAAGGTAGGTGTGTGTGTAGGACTACCTCATAGACGGTAAAGGCAAAGAGATGGGGAAAATAGTGTTTATTTTATAAGAGTTATTATTTTTTTTGGTATATTTTATTAAAGAAAATTAGAAAAAAATTCGGAAATGTTTGAAAAAATATGCAAATAGATGTTGGATAAAGCCAGAGTTGAAAAACATTAATATGTTAAAACGAGCACATACAGAGACGGAGAGAAGAGGGAAAGTGTAGAGGAGTTCATATGATGTATTACAAATGTGTCATTAAGGGTTTAAATGAATTTGCAAATGTGTTAATATATAACTAATTATGCGTAAATTTACATCTTCAAAAAAAAACTAAAATCTAGATTTTCCCATAATTTACCACTCCGTAAAATCAGTGTTTGTTTCCTGCCAATTCTAACCCTAATAATTCTCTCTTCCCCACATCTACACATATGAGCGTATAGATGTGTGATAGTGTGGTTGTGTGAAAAACTCTATAATGTTGAGATAATGTCCGTTAAAGATGGTTGTATAGGAGAAATATACAGACGCAAACAGACAAGGTTTAGTCAAATAAACACCTGAATGTACATGTTGGACCTTTTGATTTATACTAGTATGAAAAAAGACAAAAAAATACTCAATAATAGCCAGAAATCTCAAAATGTACCATGCAGTGCTTGAAAAACACTACACTGTTGCCTGCCAATTGTAACCCAATCTATTCTGTCTTCCCCACAGCTACACGTATGAGCGTATAGACGGGCGCGTGCGGGGGAACCTGCGCCAGGCCGCCATCGACCGGTTCTGTAAACCGGAGTCAGACCGGTTTGTGTTCCTGCTTTGCACCAGAGCCGGAGGGCTGGGAATCAACCTCACCGCTGCTGACACCTGCATCATCTTTGACTCGGACTGGAACCCACAGAACGACCTGCAGGTTAGTTTACACTGTTTATATACTAGTTTACAGAGGCTAGGCTGTGTGTGAACGGGCCTGTTGCTATAGTGGGGCTAGTTTACAGAGGCTAGGCTGTGTGTGAACGGGCCTGTTGCTATAGTGGGGCTAGTTTACAGAGGCTAGGCTGTGTGTGAACGGGTCTGTTGCTATAGTGGGGCTAGTTTACAGAGCCTAGGCTGTGTGTGCAGTGCAGGTGGGCACTGCTAGGTTTTAGCATAATTAGACTGAATGAATAACACTCCTTTGAAAGTTGCTGCACGTCTTAGCAGTTTAATATGTTGTGGCATTAAAGCTATAGTGCGTAACTTCTGTCACCCCCTTGAGGAATTCTGTGTAATAACAAAAACACACGAGGTAAAGCCTTCAGTGATGGCACAAGGATTTTATACCTTCTGCTGTACGTCCAGGTTTATTCTTAGCAGTAGAATCAACAACTGAAACATTTCTTGGGCTCTTCTTGGGGATTTTTCTGAGCTCCTGTACCAGTGTTGGTAGGGGGGGACACCAGTTTATAAACACTGCCATACTGAGAAATACAGAGAGAGTTTTGTGGAGCTGATAATAGGCTTAATCAACTTTGTGTCAACTCGTTTGGCTTGAATGTAACTGACAATTATTTATTATTGCATTTTTTAAGTCATATAAAGATGTATTTTTCTGTCCATCCCATTAATGAACAGCATATTGCATAATTATATTGTTATACTTCATATCTCCCCCTCCCCCCCTCCCAGGCCCAGGCGCGCTGTCACCGCATCGGCCAGAGCAAAGCGGTGAAGGTTTACCGGCTGATCACCAGGAACTCGTATGAGAGAGAGATGTTCGATAAAGCCAGTCTGAAGCTCGGGCTGGACAAGGCGGTGCTGCAAGACATCAACCGCAAGGGAAGCCTCAACGGGGTGAGAGGGTCACTCATATTAACACTGCTGGTAGATAGTTTATTTATATTGTATTTATAAATGTACATATTTAGGTGTGTATATTTTATATTTTTTTTATATTTTTTTTCAATATTTTTTTTAATGATTAAAAAATATATAGGGGAAGGTGGGGTGATTTGTGCAACTTTTTACTCAAAGTGATTTTAAAGTGAGGCCTTGACAGTTATGTCTCCAACTCAAATATGTACATATATTTCAGGATGTTGTGCATCCCTGGCAATAAAAACTTTGGATCTGGAATAAACTGTTTAAGAAATATAGCTTTCGGAAAAAAAGTTGTCTTGTCGCACAAATCACCCCACGTCACCATCATCATCTTTCTGGCCATCTGAACTCTCATCAGTGGTGTCGTTAAGTGGAATTGAGATGTCACTCTCTTCTGAGCTACTGTAGACAATCACTTTCTTTTGGTGACCAGCGTATACAGCCATGCCACTGGCACAACTCTCAGAAATGTACTTTGCACTAGTTGCTCCGTGCTTGTGGAACCAACTGCCACCTGACAAATGTGATTCCCCCTACATTTCTGCCTTTAAATCAAGGCTCAAAACCCATATGTACACCCTGGTGTTTCCTCCCCATTAACTATCTTACCTCTGCACTACTATCTGTGTTTATGTGGATGTATGGGCTTTACGTCTTTTATTTTGGTTATTGTTATTGTACCTTCATTGTTTACCTACTGAATGCACTATGTACAGCACTTTGGACAGTGCAAACTGTCATAAATGTGCTTTTATAAATACATTTTACTTACTTACTTACTTATAACTCACCCAGGCCCTTGCGCACAAATCACCCCATCCCCAGAATTTTGGATAATAGGCATGATGCAGCAATTTAGGGTTGACATTGTGCTAACTATATAGACTCAAAGTGTAGCATACCAAAGCACTAAACATGTGTCAAATGTTTTCAAACGTGTCTATAATTGTTCAGACACAATAATCAAAAAACCTTGATCATGGAAATTTTACTTTGAAAGGCAAAACACAGTTTTTTGAGCTTAAATGTGCTTATATCTTATTCCTTGTGTCTCCCTTCTTTACAGGATGAGTCAAATGGATGGCTCTTCTTAAATATGTGGTCACATTTCCAATTTCTTCCACGGTTTTCTAGAAACAAGGGGTTTTGCATCTTCCAAAATGCACAAATCACCCCACCTTCCCCTATATTTAAAAAAATATATATATTTTTTTACATTATGTATTATGTTGTATGTATTTTAATTATATATATTTTTTATTTGTACAGGTCTTTTAATAAAAAAAAATTAAATGTTTGATTTTCTTATGTATTTATCATAATCATATACATTTTTTAAATACATTTTATTTTAATTATTTATGAATGTATTGTTTAATCCATTAAATTGTTTGATAAATGAAGAATA
>NC_137233.1:2873752-2876252 GCF_949987685.1 Ammodytes marinus | reverse complement strand
CATAAAATGTGAGTAGTAGATGTTGATGTAATAATTAAACAACTGTTTGTTTGTCTCCCCAGGGCTCTGCTGGTGTACTGCCTGAGACACTACAAAGGAGACGATAAAATCAAGAGCTTCATCTGGGACCTGATCACACCGAGCAAAGAGGGGCAAGACGACCAGGCGCTACTCAACCACTCTGGTTAGCAACATTAGCATTTACCCATTAACTTACATTATGCTCTGGTTAGCAACATTAGCATTTACCCATTCACTTACATTATACTCTGGTTAGTGTGGACCTGCTAGCTAGCATTTACCTATTGACTTACATTATACTCTGGTTAGCAACATTAGCATTCACCCATTAACTTACATTATACTCTGGTTAGCAACATTAGCATTCACACATTAACTTACATTATACTCTGGTTAGCAACATTAGCATTTACCCATTAACATGTACTCTAACTGTTAGCTTCAACCACTCTGGTGAGTGTGGACCTGTTAGCTAGCATTTACCCAATAAATTGCATTATTACTGGGGTGCTCGTGGTGTAGTGGTTAGCCCCACTGTGACCTCGCATTTTGTGAACGCAATATTGTGATGCTAAATACAGCTCTGTAAAAAATAAAGAGACCAGTGTGGATTTTTCTTCAATCTTCATCTCTACATTACTTAATGGAAATGCTCTTTAATGACAAAATTTTTGGGGGGTCAGTAGTTTATAGTATAAAACCAAAATGTTCATTCCACTCAAACATTTGCCTATAAAGAGTAAAACGAGAGACACTGAATATTCGGAGTGGTCTCTTAATTTTTTTCCAGAGCTGTAAATAAAAATGTACTTACTTACTCACCCTCTCTGTCCCTCTCTGTCCCTCTCTGTCTCTCTCTCTCTCTCTGTCCCACTCTGTCCCTCTCTGTCCCTCTCTGTCTCTCTCTGTCCCTCTCTGTCTCTCTCTTTCTCTCTCTGTCCCTCTCTGTCTCTCTGTGTCCCTCTCTGTCCCTCTCTGTCTCTCTCTGTCTCTCTCTGTCCCTCTCTGTCCCTCTCTGTCTGTCTGTCCCTCTCTCTCTCTCTCTGTCCCTCTCTGTCCCTCTCTCTCTCTCTGTCTCTCTCTCTCTGTCCCTCTCTGTCTCTCTCTCTCTGTCCCTCTCTGTCTCTCTCTGTCCCTCTCTGTCCCTCTCTGTCTGTCTGTCCCTCTCTCTCTCTCTCTGTCCCTCTCTGTCCCTCTCTCTCTCTCTGTCTCTCTCTCTCTGTCCCTCTCTGTCTCTCTCTCTCTGTCCCTCTCTGTCTCTCTCTGTCCCTCTCTGTCCCTCTCTGTCTCTCTCTGTCCCTCTCCCTCTCTCTCTGTCTCTCTCTGTCCCTCTCTGTCCCTCTCTGTCCCTCTCTGTCCCTCCCTCCCTCTCTCTGTCTGTCTGTCCCAGGCCTGTCTGCTCCGGTTCCTCGCGGGCGCAAAGGTAAGAAAGTGAAGAACCCCCTGACGGTCCCCGAGCTGAAGAAAGCTGACTGGCTGCTGCACTGCAACCCAGAGGTGGTTCTACAGGACGACAGCTACAAGAAACACCTCAAGCAACACTGCAACAAGTACGTGTGTGTGTGTGTGTGTGTCTGTGTCTGTGTGTGTGTGTGTGTGTGTGTGTGTGTGTGCGTGCGTGCGTGTGTGTGTGCGTGCGTGCGTGCGTGCGTGCGTGTGTGTGTGTGTGTGTGTCAGCTACAAGAAGCACCTCAAACAACACTGCAACAAGTACGTGTGTGTGTGTGTGTGGGTGTGTGTGCCGGGGCGGGGGGGGGACTGTGTGTGTGTGCGTGTGTGTGTATGTGTGTGTCTGTCTGTCTGAGTGTCTGTCTGTCTGTCTGTCTGTCTGTCTGTCTGTCTGTCTGTCTGTCTGTCTGTCTGTCTGTCTGTCTGTGTGGATAAGTTAGTGGATCCATATACAATTCAAATATTCAGTTTACTATCTAGAAATTACGACATCCACTGATTTTGACAACAAATAGCATCGCTTAGTTGTAGCATACAGAGCACTGGTCACACAATTGTCATAAAAAGTAACTAGCTACCTACATCACACACACACACACACACACACACACACACACACACACACACACACACACACACACACACACACACACACACACACACACACACACACACACACACACACACACACACTGTAGCTCTCATATCAGTGACATCTCTCTGTCTGTCTGTCTTTCCCTGTCTCCCTCCCTCCCTCCCTCCCTGTCTGTCTGTCTCCCTCCCTCCCTGTCTCACTGTCTGTCTGTCTCTCTGTCTCCCTCCTTCCCTCTCTCTCTCTCTCTCTCTCTCTCTGGCTGGCTGTCTGTCTGTCTGTCTCCCTCTCTGTCTCCCTGTCTTTCTGTCTGTCTGTCTGTCTCCCTCTCTCCCTGTCTCCCTCCCTCTCTCTTTCTCTCTCTGTCTCCCTCCCTCCCCCCTCTCCCTCCCTGTCTCCCTCCCTGTCTCCCTCCCTCCCTCCCTCCCTGTCTCCCTC
>NC_137233.1:2813937-2873552 GCF_949987685.1 Ammodytes marinus | reverse complement strand
ATAAACTTCTATCCATTTCTATACAAATAATGCTCACACGGTTACAGGAACGGGTTTCTGGAACAGGGGAGCTAAAAAAAACTATTCTTCTAAGCTCCAAAAAAAAACCCCAGAATTGGAACTAAACGTGCCTTGCCCTGTGTGTGTGTGTGTGTGTGTGTGTGTGTGTGTGTGTGTGTGTGTGTGTGTGTGTCTATCAGGCTATGAGCGTTACCATGCGATGCGAGCGGACCCTGACCTGTGTTTACTGGAGAGGGTTGGAATGCCCGACGTCACCGCTCTGACCGCAGAGCAGGGAGGAGTGGAGGGGACTGTGGACATAGCAGACAGGTACACAGACAGACAGACAGACAGACAGACAGACAGACAGACAGACAGACAGACAGACAGACAGACAGACAGACAGGTACACAGGCAGACACACAGACACACAGACAGACAGACAGACAGACAGACAGACAGACAGACAGACAGGTACACAGGCAGACACACAGACACACAGACAGACAGACAGACAGGTACACAGGCAGACACACAGACACACAGACAGACAGACAGACAGACAGACACAGACTCGACAGACACACACACAGTCAAACAGACACACACACAGACACACACAGACTCGACAGACAGGCACACACACACACGCACGCACGCACACACACACACACACACACACACACAGTCAAACAGACACACACACACACACACACACACACACACACACACACACACACACACAGTCAAACAGACACACACACACAGTTAACATTTAACAGCCTGTACCTTCAAAGGAATTAGATCCACTTCCTACTTCAAACAGTCACCAGTAACTGCTAATTTTATTCCGCCGTATACTGTGGATATAACAGACAGGTACACGCACACGCACACACACGCACACACACACACACACACACACACACACACACACACAGACACACACACACACACACACACACACACACCTAAACACACACAAACAGCAGGTGTGATAAACACATCCTGTTTTTCTGACGCTATATTTGTTTGTTTGTGTTAACGCCGACACCTTCCGCCCACTCACCTGCTTTACACACACACACACACACACACACACACACACACACACACACACACACACACACACACACACACACACACACACACACACACACACACAGACACACCGTCTTTACATAGACAGTGTGAAGGAACCAGATTAACAAACATATTGAAACATGAATACACAAGCAGAGGCTGAGGGCAGGTGCTAATTGCCTCTATAACAAACAGACATTGTTTATTTTAATTGTTTATATTAATTATTTGAACAATTAAAACAGGGCACCTTTAAATTAATACAATGGTTGCGTTCCGAATCGCATACTCTTTCTTTTTTCTATTCTACATACTACATCCGACGATAAAAAGAATCTAGTTAGGATGCAGTAGGCATACTATTGGGACATACTTTACTCTCTTATTTCATCATAACATTGCGCCTTGATCTTGCCTCTTGCTTTTATATCCGTCACATCCCCGTTTGTTTTCATATGGAGGCTTCGTCGATGTGACGTCACTTCACGTGCGCACTGGATTGTGGGTCAGAATCGCCCAAATAGGATGCAGTTTTCAACACTAACAATCTTGGCCGCATGAAGTAGGACATCCGGGTACTTCTAACCATCCTAAATCTGGCCACAAGAATCGGGACATCCTAAATCTTTTTTCTCATTCATAAATATGTCCTCATTGGTGTAAAATCACCTCTGCCAATAATCTGAATTATCCTCTTGAGCGAAGAATTACAAATATTAATATTACATTTTGTACATTGAGCAGGCAAGTCTTATAGAGGCATCCATATTCTTGGAATGTCATCAGGTGCATTGTTTAGAATTTAGAATTGTTCTTGTCCTTGAAGGCCACTGTAGCTTCTGTTATTATTCTAAAGGGTTGGGGTTACCCAGGGAGCGTTGCATTCTAGAACGTTCTTGATGATGTCATATTACACAGTGCCCCTTTAAAGCAGGGTCAGCTACTAAAAATCCCGACCGGATGTATTGGGGCATTTTGGTATTTTTTTAGCATGCTGCATTTGACCACTTGTATTGGGACATCCTAAATGTTTTTCTACCTAACTAAATAGCAGGGAACTAAGTGCGGGGATTGGAACGCAGCGATTGTTTGTGTTAATAAAGATTTGTGGTCTGTTTCTTTCAGCTCGTTGAAAGCAGAGGAGGGGAAGGACGAAGCTGAGAGCAAAACTAACGGAGGAGAAGACAGAGACGAAAACAGCAAGGTGAACTTTCTACTGTACACGCTACGTTAACGTTTAAAACCTCCCTGTAAACCCAAGTCCACTACACCATTCTTACTGTATAATTAGGGGAGTTCTTTAGAGTATGCATCATAAATAAGTAAACTAACAACATATGAACGAATCCTTCCGTAATAACTAGCTCATAGCACTAACTAGAGTAGTGCTAAGAATGATTATAGAAAAGTTTAGTTGATGTAAGTGCTTTAGAAGTTGAGATTTTTGGTTCAGAGTATTGAAAAAATGTATGTTGAGCTATGTTACGGATGGTTGTATATACAGATGTGAAGGTATCTGTCTAATATAGTGACTTGTTCCTTGTAGTTATGTGTCATGTCTTTTTATTTATACGGGTTTAGTTCTTACTAGTTTTTTTCTTTCATAATATTTTTGTATTTTCATCCACAGGGAGAGGAAACCTGCTCCAGCACGGATACTTCAGACAAACCTGACAGCACAGGGCCAGGTAACACACACACACACGCACACCGAGCACACGCACACACACACGCACACCGAGCACACGCAGGCGCACACACACACACACACACGCAGGCGCACACACACACACACACACACACACACACACACACACACACTGGTGTTTAAAGGAAAATTAAGCTCTTATATCAGTGAGTGACTTTCATTTTCCCTTTAGACCAAATGATTTAATTACATCTGTTCAGAGTGAGAGCTGCTTTCCCTCAACGTTTCCCTTCTCAACCCAGTCCAGCTTCCTCTCCATACTCTGTGTGCACTGACAAAAAAAATACTTTGTTAATTACACAGCCTAGGCTCTGTAAACGGGCATGTTACAGAGCCTAGGCTGTGTATCAACACTGGAAACATCTTTTGAACAAAGTTTAATTTTCTGTTTAAAATATTTTTTCCCTCCCACAGACTCCCAGATGTCAGGTGACCTCTGCCCTCCTGACGGAACCCTGGTCACCACGACAACAACAACAACAGACACGCCCACCACCTGTCAATCATCCCCCTCCCCCTCCCCCTCCACCTCCGCACTACCAGCCACTGCTTCTGACCCAGTATCCAGCCCTCTATCCGGCCCAGTTTCTAGCAGTATATCTAGCAGTATTTCTGGCCCTGGCTTTATTTCTGGTTCAATTTCTGGCCCTATTTCTAGTCCTGTTTCTGGGTGTGTATCCAACAGTGTATCTGGTTCTATTTGTGGCCCTGGCTCTCAATCTGGACCAGTTTCTAGCTGTCTATCTAGCAGTGTATCCGGCCCTGTATCTTGCCCTGTATCTAGCTGTCTATCAGGCAGTATTTCAGGCAGTATTCCTGGCCCTGTCCCTGGCCCTGTCTCTGGCTGTGGCGTGGCGTCCCTCCATGTGGTTGCCTCTCGCCCGGTGTGGCCCAGCGCTCCCTCCCTAACAGCCCGGCTGCGGCGGCTGATCACGGCCTACCAGCGCTACACGCTGCGCCGCGGAGAGCCGCTAACGCTGAGGCACGACCTCATGCTTAACGACGGGCTGGTCGGCATGGGGATGGGAGGAGGAGGAGGTAAGATTATATTAATTTGTATTAATACTATTATTATTATAATCTGTTTTGTAATTTTTTTTACTGTCATTTTTATTATTTTTATTTTTTATATTTGTATCGATATTATTAATATTAATATAATGTTTTTAATGTATTTGTATTTTTTTATTGATATTATTAATATTATTAGTTTATTTTATTGTTATTTAAAGGTGCTGTAAGCGGAATGGTTCTTTTAGCTAACTTCCTGTCAGTTACTGCAGTTAGCAGTCCCCTCGCTCGTCCCCACGTCACCACATTAATGCACTGCGGTCTTCAAGCAGCGAGTTATCTAGCATCATCTCAGATCCATAAGTGTGATAAAACATGATAAAAAACCATCAAAACAGACATTGGGAAGGATTTTTACCTGCTCCTGCATAAACATTCACTCATCTGTTGCTCTGGCGTGCACCGGCAGTGAGATCATGAGTGAGACGGGTCTTGGTTTGTAGCGTTCTCTCTTGTGATTGGATAAAAATTTCGGGATCCTCCAATAAGTTTATTTGCCAATTACATGCAGAGCAGCTGACTGAGAGATCGGCTTTATGAAACGCGCACATTATGTAAGTGATCACTCTATGACTAAAGAGCGATTTAACACTTATATTAACATAAATAAACCGCTTACTTCACCTTTAAGTCTCAGCTTTCATACTTGTTTCTCTTATACTTAATTGTTCTTTCTATTGCACTGCACTGTATATACACTGTTAAAGGACCCAAGACTAAATCCTTTCATTGCCAGCAACTGCTCTGTAATTGTTAAACCTGCAGTGTGTAGAATTTTGGGTTTTATTTCCTAGCAGATTTTGTAGAAAGTAATTATAATATCCATAAGTACATTTAATTTAGTGTATAATAGCTGAAAACATTTTTTGGAATTATTTTTTTCCCTTAGAAAGGGTCTCATATATGTCCATATTTCTGCATATTTTGGACCAAGGCCTAGTGCCGCCATCTTGAAAGTGTCAAAGTTGGAATGTCATCAGGTGCATTCTATACCTTTAAAGGTGCAGTGTGTAATATGACATCATCAAGAAAGTTCTACAAAGTTCTAGAATGCAACGCTCCCTGGGTAACCCCACCCCTTTTGAATAATAACAGAAGCTACAGTGGCCTTCAAGGACAAGAACAATTCTAAATTTTAAACAATGCACCTGATGACATTCCAACCATGACACTTCCAAAATGGCGGTGACAAGACCCTGGTCCAAAGTATGGAGAAATATGGACATATAAGAGACCCTTTCTAAGGGGAAAAATAATAATTCTAAAAAACTAATTCAGCTATCATGCACTAAATTAAACGTACTTATGGATATTATAATTATTTTCTACAAAATCTGCTTGGAAATAAAACCCAACATTCTACACACTGCAGGTTTAATGTGAATATGACAATAAAACAATAAAACAATAAATAATCTTGATTCTTGAAAGGAGGAGGGGCTAGTCATGCTGGTGCTGGGGGACCGTTGGCGTGGCAACTGAACGAAGAGATGAGACGGTGTTCCGTGGTTGCTACGGAGCACGACCCGCTGTTCCTGGAATGGCAGAGAAGGTAAAAGGATGATCTCATTACTAAAATCAAGTTCTTTTTTTTAATTTTTTTTACCTTTATTTATACAGGTAAATCCCATTGAGACCGAAGACTCTTTTACAAGGGAGACCTGTTTTCCTTTCCCACGTTACCATTCACACACACATTTATACACCGATAGCAGCAGGCTAACTATCGACATTCACACGAGGCAAGGTGGGTGAAGTGTCTTGCCCAAGGACACAACAACTATGACACAGGTGGCAGGGCGGGGATCGAACCTCCAACCCTTTGATCATCAGCCGACCCGCTCTACCACCTGAGCCACAGTCGCCCCACAATTCTGTAGAACGCTTGTTGTCAAAATCAGTGAATATCTCCTCACGATCTGTGTCTGTGCTGATAATACACAGCCTAGGCTCTTTAGGGAATGTTGCTAGCTACGGTGAACTGTTTGTTTACGTACCCTTTGTGTACATAGCAGTTTACAGAGCCTAGGCTGTGTATATATGAGATCAGATAGACAGACACACACACACACACACACACACACACACACACACACACACACACACACACACACACACACACACACACACAGTCAAACAGACACACACACACACACAAACAGACACACACACACTCACACAGACTCGACAGACACGCACGCACACACACACACACACACACACACACACACACACACACACACACACACACACACACACACACACACACACACACAGTCAAACAGACACACACACACACACACACACACACACACACACACACACACACACACACACACACACAGTTAACACACTGATTATGAAGCATTCTCCAGAATCACAGACACCACCGTCAATGTTATTTTTATTGCTGAATGGAGGTGACACAATCTCCATGTCTTTCCCCTCTCTGCCCCATTTCAACTCTGTCTCTCCAAACTGTCTAATAAGCTGTCTAAGAGCTTTTGCCATTTCTGCCCCAACCCTCTGGAACTCCCTCCCCCCCAAACATCCGAAACTCAGACTCTATAAACTCATTCAAAAGCCAACTCAAAACTCACCTCTTCAAGAAAGCATACGACCCCGACTCCACCCATACCACACCTGACTCTATTTTGAATTTGTTTTCGTGTTTTTTCTTTTCTTTTATGTATATTCTATGCAATGTAAAGCGTCTTTGACTGACCTCCAAAAAAAAGCGCTATATAAAACCTATCATTTATTATTATTATTAATAAAGAAAAAAAATGCCAATAAAATAATCTCAACGACATTCTTTTACCCACATACTTCATGAATATATCATTATAAACCCTCCTCCTCTGTCCTATCTGAAGGTGGACCCGCAGAGAGCAGGCAGACTTCTACCGCACGGTCTCCTCGTTTGGAGTGGTGTACGACTCAGAGCGTAAAACATTCGACTGGTCTCAGTTCAGAGCTCTGGCCCGACTGGAGCGCAAGACCGACCAGAGTCTAGAGAGATACTTCAACTCCTTCATCAACATGTGCAGAACGGCCTGCAAGCTGCCAGCGCGGAAGGAAGAAGGTATCAAGCATGGTAACACTCACACAAGCATATACCAGACACATGCACGCACACAGACAGGCAGGCAGGCAGACAGACAGACAGACAGACAGACAGACAGACAGACAGGCACACAGACAGACAGACAGACAGACAGGCAGACAGACAGACAGAACCGCCTGCAAGCTGCCAGCGCGGAAGGAAGAAGGTATCAAGCATGGTAACACTCACACAAGCATATACCAGACACATGCACGCACACAGACAGGCAGGCAGGCAGGCAGGCAGGCACACGGACAGACAGACAGACAGACAGGCAGACAGACAGGCAGGCGGACAGACAGGCAGACAGACAGACAGAACCGCCTGCAAGCTGCCACCACGGAAGGAAGAAGGTATCAAGCATGGTAACACTTACACAAGCAGCGCACACACACGGACAGACAGACAGACATTAACATGTGCAGAATGGCCTGTAAGCTGAAGGTATTAAGCATGGTAACACTTACACAAGCATATACCAGACGCATGCACGCACACAGACAAACAGACGCACGCATGCACACACGCGTATATATAGACACACACATACACACACACACACACATGCGTGCGTGCACACACCGTACACACACACACACACACATATCCACGCGTGTGCACACACACAGACAGACAAACACATTATGAAAACATGACAGCTATTTGAAACAATTTCGAAGTTACCGGTCTCATTGTGTTGTTGCTGCAGACCTGATGTCAGCTCATCACTGGGGAACAGTCCTGCCCCCTGGTGGAGGGAGGATTCACTGACGGGTCAAACACAGTTCACTCCATGACTCATTGGGCCAATCCGAATAGTCTTTTTTTGCATAGGAAATTTCCTTTCCTATCGAGATGAACCGGAAGTGCTCGGCGGATAGGTGATCCGAATTCCCAAAATGCTTAGGAAAGGAGCCTCGATTCATCCTTTAACACTCCTTTAGCATAAGTTACTCCGGACCAACCTATGCGAAAGGAAAGGTGATAGTGGTATCCCATAATCCTTTACGGCGGCAAGATTTAAAGCAACAGGCCACCGCCGGAGTTTACCGACTCTACACGAATACGAACGAGAGGTAAAACAGAAGAGAGGAGAGGAGAAGAGAGGAAGATTTAACTCGGCTAAAACAAAATACCCCCCCTCCCTCCCCCATTAAGATAATAAAGAACTCATAAAAGACCAACATCATAATAGTTATTTTCGTAGCACATAATTTACACCATAAGAAAATAAAATACCAACTTCACATTTAATGAAGTTACTGGGGGCAGTTCATTTCAACATCAACACAAGTGTAGCCTCTTTTTATTCCACATGTGAATTGGGATATATGGGAGTGATTCTCACTCTGTTGGCGACAACCTGATTAAAATCAATATGAAAAGAATGCATGGATCAAACGAGCGCTTGTTGTGGTCAATTTTCGGAGAATAGGCTATAGTGTAGTTTCACGCTAGTGACTCACGTCAGCAGTACTCGCCGTCGCACAATGACGTCGGTTAGGAAAAGTGGAGTCGAATTCATTTGAAACAGTGCTGTCTTTTCCTATGTTCGATAGGAAGCACCTTTCATCTCTCCTTAACCCCGATGACGTTTAGGGGTTAAGGTATAGGAAAGGAGGTTCATAGGTTAGGAGATTGGACTATTCGGATAGGCCCATTGTTTTCATGTCTCTGGGAGTGCTGCCTACATTTTATAGTATTGTGGTCTCACCTTCAATATAATAATAACAAACTGTTTGAACTCAACCTTTCCTGTCCTTCCCTCCAGGCCTGGTGGACCCCGCCATGTTGGTTGAGCCCCTGACAGAGGAGCGAGCCGCCCGGACACTTTACCGCATCGAGCTGCTGCGCAAGATCAGAGAACAGGTCAGAGAATTGGTGACGAAATGTTGTCAATAACGGTAGATTTAACTGCTGTTTCTTTCAAGTTAGTTAAGTTAGGTTTTCTTTATTAGTCCATTTACACAGGGCACATTGGTCTTTTCTCGTATCCCCTTCTCAAGTTCCCACACTCCAGAGGGGGTCAGAGCGCAGGGTCAGCCATAGTACAGACAGACAGACAGACAGACAGACAGACAGACAGACAGACAGACAGACAGACAGACAGACAGACACACTCCAGAGGGGGTCAGACTCAGAGCACAGGGTCAGCCGTAGTACAGCGCCCCTGGAGCAGTTTGGGGTTAAGTGTCTTGCTCAAGGACACAAAAGTGTCTCGCAAATAGAGGAGTAGAGTTTGCGAGTTTCTTTCAATGGATGCAAAAATGAACCGCATTCACCCCTCCTCATCATCTCAAGCATTTGATGCATCATGTGTCAAAAAAAAGTCTCATAAATATATGTGCAAATTCTGGTGAAGAGACATCTGTAAATCTATAAATCATCTATAAAAGCACTTTTTACCGCCTCATTTTTCATTCATTTAATTTTTAATTTTATTTCAGACATATCAAAAACAATACAAAACTAAATGAAAAGCACAAAAATACAACAAACAAAATGTATGTTTAAAAGACAGAAAAAAAAAAAGAAAAAAAATTATCTGTATTGATGTGACATGCCTGAAAAGGAGCAGGAAGAAGTGTACACTTATTTAATCCTACCCCTTTTCTAGGTCATAGTAATACAATTTTAGATTTAGGTTTTCGACAGTCGAACGTGATCAAGTTGTGAGAAGAGGAACTGTTTATAATATGCTAATACGATGCCCTCAGCTAACTCACTGCTGCTATTGCTTCTTGTTTGCATCATCCAAAGTTTGATGATGTTAGTTTCACTTTAGTGCCAGGGCTCAGGACATATCCATGAGTAAAAGCAAATTAGGAAAAGTAAAATGCAAATGAGAATAAAAAATGAAGGAAACAGCTCTTTTTTTGTGGCATATTTAAAGCATATTTTGGAAATCTTATCCCATAATTATCCATGTATGCTAGAGACATTTTATTTATTTTATTTTATTTAACTTTTATTTATCCTCGAGAGACCAATAACATGTCAGGATATAAGAAGAGAGAGAACTGATGACACTGGTTAATGGTTGGTGCATTATGGAAGGTGCTGCACTAATTAGTTGGTTGATTTCTGGAGCGCTCCGGTGGCGTAGTGGATAGAGCGCGTACCATATTGGCTCCGGCCTTCGATGCAGTGGTCGCGGGTTCAAATCCGACCCGTGGACCTTTACTGCAGGTCATCCCCCCCCTCTCTCTCTCTCTGTCTCCCCATTTCAACTCTGTACTGTCTAATAAAGCTTGAAAATGCCCAAAAAATAATCTTCAAAAAAGAGAAATGTATCTTTCTGACCATAAGCAATCAGAAAATAAATAATACATTTTATAGAGAGTTGTACCAATAATAATAACTCTTCTTCTGTTCTTTTAGGTCCTACGTCACCCTCTGCTCTCTGCGCGTCTCCAGCTGTGCAGACCGTCTCTCTACCTCCCCGTGTGGTGGGAGTCGGCCAAACACGACCGAGACCTGCTCATAGGTGAGCTGCTGAATAGTAAAAATATCTATCCACCGGTATGGTATAACATGTATATCACGGTTTAATTTGAGTGTTCGCAGTATGACAAACTTGATCGCTCTTTATGTCAAACTATTTTTGAACGGCACGGGATCTAGCAGCATTGTCATGGATGTATTGGGCACATGCAGCAGGCTGACGATGACGCAGCGGCCGCCTGCATTCATTCATTGTGTGGCAGCGCTCATCACTGCTTTATAACTGCTATACCGGTGACACGGTAGAGTCAAAATCCATATCATAGCACAACTTCATACCGGTTTAGCTTCTATACCGTTTATACCATACGTACACCCCTACTATCTATCTATCTATCTATCTATCTATCTATCTATCTATCTATCTATCTATCTATCTATCTATCTATCTATCTATCTATCTATCTATCTATCTATCTATCTATCTATCTATCTATCTATCTATCTATCTATCTATCTATCTATCTATCTATCTATCTATCTATCTATCTATCTATCTATCTATCTATCTATCTATTTATCAATCAATCTGTCTTCATAGGGGCTGCGAGTCACGGGTTGAACCGCACAGACTTCTACATTCTGAACGACCCCCAGCTGAGCTTCCTGGAGGCTCATAGGAACTACGTCAGAGGCCACCCGGCCCACATGCACAGCGGCCACAGCACACACCTGACCCACCCGGGCCTGGGCATGGCCACACACCCACACTGCTGCCTGTACGAAGCAGGGCTAGGTAAGATGACTAAGAGTGTGTGTGTGTGTGTGTGTGTGTGTGTGTGTGTGTGTGTGTGTGTGTGTGTGTGTGTGTGTGTGTGTGTGTGTGTGTTGGATACTCAAATTTTCCCGTGGGTATGGATAATGTGTCTGCCTGTCTACATTTCTATTGTTTATTAAATTATCTATCTGTATGTCTGTATCTATCTATCTATCTATCTATCTATCTATCTATCTATCTATCTATCTATCTATCTATCTATCTATCTATCTATCTATCTATCTATCTATCTATCTATCTATCTATCTATCTATCTATCTATCTATCCATCTCTCTCTCTCTCTCTCTCTTTCTCTCTCTCTCTCTCTCTCTCTCTCTCTAGGTCAACACTCACCTCAGCCTCCTGAATACCCGCACCAATCCCCTCACAACCCCGTCTCAATCTCTCAATCATCCACCATCTCCTCCAACAACCCTCCACCCATGGACACCACCTCTCCCAGCCTGGGTTTGGTGCCTGGTTCGCGGGCAGATTTCCTCGACTGCCCCCCCTCTCTGGACGAAAGCCTGGAGCTAGGTTCACTGCACCACGATGCAATGTCCGCGGAGGCCTTACACGGTGGAAAAACATCGAAAGACGCTCTCAACGGGTTCCCATTTAACTCGGCCGCGGGAGGGCAGAGTATGCTGAACTCGTACGGTGTTGTCGGGGGCACGGATTTGGATTCTAAGCTGAGAAGTGACGTGTTGGTTGGTGAGCAAGGATCGTCTGAGGAAACTGGGCTAATGGCGCCTTCGGTGGAGCTCGATCAGTTACAGGTATGAACTGCTACTTATTTTTTAATTTTTTTTATTTTATATACTTTATTGTAGGATCATATACATTTTACATTTACAACATCCTGCACACATTTTTTTATGTAAACAATTTAAATCAATTAGATTTTTTTTTTTTTTTAACAAAAAACAAAACAAAACCAATGCTACTTCCCAAGTGAGACACTGCATGTGCATGTAATATCATTGTTTTTATTTTAAGACTTGGTACATTTTTAGATTTTTGGCTATTTTGCTTCAATAACATGTCTTCTTTCAAACTAGTATCAGTGTTTCCCCTAGAATTTTTTTTAGGCCCGGTGGTAAGAGCTGATAAAGAGTATATGTCCCGCGTGCGTACCAAATTTCTAGAAGAAATTGACCAAAACGAACCCCATTTGGGATGAGCCTCTTTTGACAGCCCGTTAAAAATGAGGGCATAGGGTTATACTTTCACATTCAGTACGTTTGTACATGTGGTGTTTCTCACAGGAGTTTTAGATCCTGCTGGGTGAGAATGGACCTTTTAGAGGGGTCTGGGGGCATCCCCCTGCAGAAGAAAACCTTATCCTTTTTAAAGTTAAATGCATCAATCTGGTGCACTTTGAGAAGCTAAATCTGATTAATTTTGTGCTCTGTAAACAACTGTCATATGTCCTGCCTATAACTATTTTCTGTAATAATTGGGAGACACAAGCCACGTAAACTATTGAAGAAAAACACATGGATTTCAATAAAAAAACAATAAACACTGAGATCTAATATAGACAGGTCCTGTTTAGACTCATTTCTGGAATAATCTGAATCACCTCACCTTGAAGCTAGCCTATTGAAACATTTTCTTTATTTTTTTTTAATGCAAATAGCCTTGTTGAAAATAAATGAATTAACATAGGCTACACATCATGATTAGCCTATCAACATGTGTGCTACATAAGGCAAATTCCCTATTCCGACCATTATATTTCATCTAGCCTATTTCTCAATTTAAAACATACAAATAAAGTAGCATTGAAAATACAAAAATAAAGCTTGTAGGCCTACTATGGCCTGCTGTTTTCAAGATAACTTAACAGTTAAAACAATAAATAAATTAATATGTCCCTTGAAAATAAATGAACGCTTTTCTGAGAAGAATGTCAAAGGCAGTAGCAGTGAGGCACTTCTGTAAACTTACTGAAACGAGTGCAAGCCGTTTTTTTCAGCGCTGTCTCAGATACAGATTGGTTGTGTTGCCACGGCGACGTAGCGATTTTAACTTTCTAAACTTTGCGCAGCACTTTTTCCTGTTCAACGTCCCTGTTATTGAGTCCTTAATATCTCCATAGAGCAGGCGCTGGTTTCGCCACTAGATCAACGTTTGCTTGCTAGTCATGCTCCTGCTCATTGGCTTCCGTGTTTTAACAAGTGCGCACCCGCACCGAATACACACGCGCATCGCGCCGCGTGCAGACACACATACACACACACACGCAGACACACAGATCAGCTGATGGGATGATCAAACGAGAGGTTGTAAAGACAGGCGCACACGAGGGGTAGACCGACAGTGCCGCGCAGACGCTCGCATATTATTATTACGGAATCAATGAAAAATTGATAATAATTTTTTTTAAATTATTATTATTTTTTTTAAAGTTAGGCTGCTGTTGGCCTGGCGGGGGGTTCCGTTGGCCTGGCGGCCCCGCCAGGCCTGTACAATGGTAGGGGAAACACTGAGTATACATTAGGATCCTTCACTCTGCTCTTGGCACTCCAGAATCGTACAATCAAATACAACGGCCATTATCTCAGCATTAGTCCCTGTCTCAGGAATCTATTTATTTTGTCTGTAAAACATGATAAAATACTGAAAAATAGACTATTTCTGTCCACTTCCCAGGCTCCATGGGACGGCACAGACCACTCCAGTCCTGCCCACCACATGTTCAATGAATCGGACCCGATTTTAGGCCCGTCCGCCCTGGAGCCGGGGTTCCTGGAAGAGGAGGAGGATCCAGGGGGGCCGGAGAGGGCAGAGGAAGGGGCCACGCTGGAGGAGTGTTTGGGTTTACCTCCCTCCACCTCCCCCTCTCACACATCACCCGGAGACACTGTGGAGCCGCTGTCTGCAAGCTACATGCTGTTCAAGGTTGGTTATAATTTTCTAGTTATTGCCAGCAGATATTTTTATTAAAAACACATTAAAGGTGCTACGAGGAACTTTTTACAAATATTTCTGAAACAGTCTCATTTTTCCTCTGATGATCATGAATAACATGTAACAGCAAACGAGACCATCAGTGCAAAGAATGCTATTTTTCTAAAGTTTTTCTCAATGCCTTTGTCATGGGTATACACTCACCCAGGAACAACAGCTGGCGTAGTAACAACACTACAGCTGTTGTCCAAAAGGGGGCGCAAGAATCGACACAAACTGATCATCAGAGGAAAAATTTGACTGTTTCAGAAATATTTAAAAAGTTCCTCGGAGCACCTTTTAACTCTGCTAAATCTGATATTAACACCATTGTATTAACATTTTCTAATTTCAGGACATTAGTGTGAGTGAGGAAGCCAGTGCGGATCAAACCGACCTATCGGTGAGCCCCCCTCCGCCCTACGTCCCGCCCCCTTCGCTCTCTCTGACCAATCGCGTGGCAGGAGAGGGTCAGACAGGAAGTGCCGTGTTCCAGTTTGATGACAAAGAGGAAGTGGAGGATTTGTCCCGGGCCACGATGGAACAGAATGTTAAAAAACTCAGAGACGAGTGTGATCAAGGACAAGGTTTGTTAAAAAGTGCTTTCGCTGTTTATTAAGTATTACAAAACTAATGTATTTTACATAAGTGGCCACAAAGAAGGGCATACTTTGTTTCTTAAAGGGGGAGTCAGTGATTCTGGAGAACCCTATTTGTCAAAATCAGTGAATATCTCCTCTCGATCCGCTACTTGTCCGTTTACTGTGTGTGCTGAAAAAAAATTCCAGTATTAATACACAGCCTATATAGGCTCCGTAAACTGGTATGTACTGTATACTAAAGTGGGCCACCTTAACTAGCAACATGCCCGTTCGCTGACTCAAATGTCAAGAGGCAAGAGTCAAGTTTAGCGCGCATATCGTAGAATGGTTTTGAAACATTGAACTTTTCAAACAGGAATACACCTCAAAACAGGATACCGGTCCTTGCCTATGTACTTATTAGCATCTCGCTTGGTTGATCCATGCAACACGGCTTTACTTTCCCTTTGCTTACGTCCTTTTCACTTGGGGCGACTGTGGCTCAGGTGGTAGAGCGGGTCGGCCGATGATCAAAGGGTTGGAGGTTCGATCCCCGCCCTGCCACCTGTGTCATAGTTGTTGTGTCCTTGGGCAAGACACTTCACCCACTTTGCCTCGTGTGAATGTCGATAGTTAGCCTGCTATCGGTGTATGAATGTGTGTGTGAATGGTAACGTGTAAATGGGAACAGGTCTCCCTTGTAAAAGAGTCTTCGGACTCAATGGGAAAAACCTGTATAAATAAAGGTTAAAAAAAATAAAATAATAATAATAATATTCATTGAACTATTAATGCCATGATTTTCTTAACATCTTCATGGTTGTTCCTTTTTAGGTGTGGACCAAATTTCTGGAGTCTCCAACCCACCTTTGGGAGCTCCACAGCTGGACGGGATCGACCCGGACGAGACCATGGAAGTCTCCAACCAACTCTCCCAAGATCTCCAAGAGAACTTCTCCCAAACGGACCATAAACAGGATTTAACCGACCCTTACATGGGGAAGCTAGATCAAGAGAGCAGCTTGGGATGTCCCGAGTCTATTGAGGAACCGGGGGAGGACGTAGGAGGCTTGATTTTGTATCAGGAAGAAAGTACAATGGAAAACCCTCTCGACACAGACACACTGATGGACGATTCCACCGGAGAATTCGTGCAAATGAGAGGCATTCCAGAAATTCCAGAAAATTCTGAAAATGGCGGTTCGATGGATTGCAAAGATCTCGCAGATCAAGTGGATGAGATTTCAGAAGGCCAGATGGATGATGAATCTCTTATGGATGTTCAGATGTCCCAGGCTTGTGACGAAAATGCACAAAAGTCCTTGAAAATTCGACTGAATCTACTAAATGCCAAACCCAATTTCGATGGCATTTACTCAGAATACCGCCCGAATACATCCAACCAATCCATTCCAAGTGAATCGAAATGTGTCTCGAAAAGCAGCCGGGAATCTGTAGTCAAAACGGAAGCATGTTTTGGTCAGGAAAACTACGAAGGGACAGTTGGAGATTTGAATGTATCCGATGGCAACAGAGACTGTTCCGATGTAGCCGTGAACTACTCCGGACGCCGGGACAACAAAGACAATGACATGGAAATCGGCCCTAGTCTACACACGAACAGTATCGACACAAAACCGTCCGACATTACATTTTCCCTAATACCAGAGATGTGTGGTAAGAATGAACAACAGTCGATGGAGCTGCCAATCAAAGAGGAGCACAAAATTGAGAACATTCAAGATGTGTACCCCGACAGCTCCGAAATAAAACACGGAAAATTCATCGATTTCGCCGTGAAATCCGAAGAATTGTCGACCAAAACGGAGCATTTGGACTATCCCGTAAAACCGGAAACTCCCGAGACCAAACCGGAAGATCTAAGCCTTCCGATAAAGCCGGAAAACTTGGAAACTAAACCGGAAATCATCCAGTTTTCGAGCAGCTATTCGTACGGCAACGAGATGAAACCGGAGGCGAAATCGGTCTCTCTGGGATTCGCTGTTTATCCGGATGACGACGACAAGTTCAAAACCGAGACAAAACCGGAAGATTTGACGTTTAATTTAAATGCCTTTTCCGATAGGTCTACGGTCAAACCGGAAGTCAAATCGGATAGTTTGGAATTCACGACGTTCCCGGATAGCTCAGAAATTAAGCCCAAACCAGAGGGGTTGGAGTTCAGGGGGTTAACGGGGATTAAAGCTGAAGCAAAGCAGGAGCTACTAGAGGCAGACAGCACGGTTCTTACCCCCAAACTAGAGCAGCAAGACGGGCAGACGGAGCGGGATGCACAGGGGGCTCTGGAGGTCAGAGGACCAGTCAAGGAGGAGAGGTCGAATACACCGGGTAAGGAGATATTCACACACACACAATTTTAATTTTGATAAATATGTATTATATCAATGTTTATGAAATATTTTATGATAAATTTGTCTTTTGATCATTTTGTCTGTCAGTGTTAAGCCCTCACCTATCATCCTGTCCTGTCCCAGTGGTGGAAGGATTCTCAAATAATAGTTACCTATCAAAGGCACAAATCCCAGATAAATTAAGCATAGTACCGACGTTTTGTCATTCTTGTTGTCACTATTTTGTTGATATAGTAAGGTGGTATTGAGCTATAAAAACAAAGCACCTTGTTAAGCCCTAACCTGTGTCACCTTGCCCCTATAGTCCCTGTGGTGGAAGGATACGTAAACAGTCCCGCACAAACACTCTCTCTCACACACACACACACACACACACACACACACACTCACTCACTCACTCACTCACTCACTCACTCACTCACTCACTCACTCACTCACTAGTAACACATTTCAGTACAGTAGTTTGTATTATAAAATCAAAATGTTAATTTGTTGTTGTAATACCTAACCTATCATCTTGCCCCTATAGTCCCGGTGGTGGAAGGATACGTAAACAGTCCCCGGTTTGCGCCCGTTTCCATGTGTGATCTGCCCGACGGTCTCCATGACAGCAGAGAGCCGACCATCGCCCAGCTGCTGCAGGAGAAAGCTCTGTACTCCTTCTCTGAGTGGCCCAAGGTACAGAGACAGACAGACAGACAGACAGACAGACACACACGCACGCACAGTCAGGAGAAAGCTCGCTACTTGTTCTCTGAGTGGCCCATGGTACAGGGGTGTGACGTGTCATTTAGGCCCAAAATGACTCTAACAGTATTTCTAGAATTTAGTTTTGGATGAATTCCATTATCAAGATGTTGAACACTAAATGCCTATCATCTTATCCATGCAACAACACCACACTTTATTAGAAACAACTTCAGTATGAACTTTTGTGGTTGTCTTTCTTGCTTACTATTTCCAGGACCGCGTGATCATAAACCGCCTGGACAGCATCTGCCACGCGATCTTAAAGGGGAAATGGCCGTCGTCTAGTGAGCAGTACGACTCTCCCGGCTCCCTGGTCGCTAACTCCTGCCTAGCTACCAGCCTAGCTAACAGCTTAGCACAACACCACCGAGCTACCGGCGGCTACCTCCACACCACGGGCCCCAGCAATGCTACAGGACAAGCCCGAATACAGCAGACCAATCCTGGGCTCAGCTTCTCTCTCCCTCCCCCCCTCACCAGACTACCCAAGGTGAGAATGAATGGATACATGTATATATTATATTATATCTATCTATGCATCTATCTATCATCTGTCTACTTGTATATCCACTACCACTACCTCATGCCATGGTCCATACAAGTGGTGTCCAGTTAGTAATGCTAATATAGTGCTAATGATTTAGCTAACTGTAGGCTATGCTAGCTCCTGATTCATGCAAAGTCATGTTGAAAAAGTATTCCTTTGTTTTCTGAACGAGTAGCAGCCCTGTTTGTGAACGTCTATCCATCAAAACTATGACGTAGATCCTTAGTGACGGTCATTAAATCCTTGACAGCGGTCTGTCTTGCTGGAAATAACAGACCTGTAGAATGCCATGATTGACCAATCAGAACACAGGATTTATAAGTGCCATATAATAAGATAGCATAATAGACTTATAAGGAAAATAGTTTTTATGTTAAAAATAGAAAAGTGAATATGATTTATGTTAAGTCATGATGTAACTCTTATTATACCATAGTCTGTGTGAATACTGTATTCTGATTGGCTGGAGAACATTCCATGGGTGTGGATTAACCCCTGATGTATGGACACCTAGATGGAACTGTTTACATTCTGTCCACTTAAATGCGTCGCCGGCTTGCCGCTGATTAAACAGTGTTGATAAGGGATTTATAAAGCCTAACATGTACAGGTGCAGCTACAAATATTTTAGAATATCACGGAAAATGATTATTTTTTTCAGTAATTTAATTAAAAAATTATATAATTTCTTTAGATGCACTTGTATACTGATACTTTAAAGTGCATATACAGCTATGGAAAAAATAAGAATGTGTTTTCTCTTTACAAAATGATACATTAACAGTAAAGTGTAATACAGTGTAGCAAATCATCAGAGGTAGAGCAGGTTTTTTCCCGTAGCTCTGGGCACCTCTGGGTCACCATTGCTTTGTTGCTTCTGTGTAAAGTTCCCCGTCTCTGTAATGTGACTGTTGATATTATACATGTTGAGATCAGACTTGGGGCAGGGAGTCATACTGTCAACACGTTTATTTAACTTAAGTAAGTAAGTAAGTAAAGTTTATTTATATAGCGCCTCTCGCAGACCAGGGTCACAAAGCGCTTCACATTAAAAAACACAATAAAATACAATAAAACAACACATATACAGAGTCTGTTACAAAGAAGAGTTTCCTAAGAACGTACAATATAATACTTATATACTGTACGTTTAAAAAAAGCATGATGCATCAATTTTAAGTAGATACATTTCAAAGGATAATGGGAAGATTTGTACAATGAGGATGTATTTTTAGTCTAATTCACAGTGCATTGTATCCAAATATATATATTTTTTTATTATACACCATAGATTTTACTTTGTTTACCTCATCATGTGCCGAAAGTTAAAGCAGCATAGTAGGCCACTTGGGAAATAAAAAGACACATTTCCCTTTATGGATAATATGGGACACTATAGCAGTAAAGAGTAAAATCTAAACCATACTTTAAACACCTTATACGTTTACTCACTGTTTATCCCAGGTCTGGTGTTCAAGCCTCCACTGTACTGTGTCTATGTTTGTGTCTCAGTCCCATATTGTCTGTTTAACAAAAAAAAATGCACCATCTCTCTCTCCCCCCCCTTCCATCCATCTCTCTGTCCCACCCACCCATCCCTTTTGGTCACCCTGACAACACCAGTACACACCTCGGGGCGGAGGGGCATGGCGCCTCACCTCATTGCCTCTGTTACAGGAACGTTTGGTTGCCCCGCCTTACCTGCCCGAATTAAAACGTTCATCCAACTCCAACACCGGTCGCAATCGAGGTGGCTACGACTACGAAGCAGCTGCCGCCAAGCTTATGGCAGGAAAATCCTCATCAACTCCTTCCACTTCTGCTTCAAATTCTTCATGTCTTTCTACCACTTCTACAAGCTCTATTATGAGTGGTGGGATCGGTGGAGGGGGGCCAGTCATTGCACCGGCTTCCCACCATCGAACAGGCGCCGCCATTTTGTTAAACGGATGGCAGGAAGCGGCGATAGACCTCACAAAGTCATCCGGAGAAATAAGCACGACGAGTAGTAGTGGGGAAACTGGCGGCCATTTTGGGGCAAATGCTAACAACAGTAGCAGTCATAAGCTACATCCACACCCACACCCCCAACAACCGCCCATAACAGCCCCGTTATCAGGCTCCGTGGGTGGGATAGACATGGCCGGGATACTGCAGGCCGGCCTCATCCATCCAGTGACGGGACAGATAGTTAACGGGACGCTGAGGGGAGACGATTCGATGAGACGCAGGAGAGGACGGAGGAGAAACGTGGAAGCGCTTTACTCTGAGTTCACCAAGAACAGAGGACTGCACCTGACGGACACACAGGTGGGTGGACACTGGACAAGGGAGGGAAGCACATGGTGATGTAATAATGAACCTATAATGACACTTAAAGCTATAGTGCGTAACTTTTCATAATATAAATGAATGCCCAACACGCAGGTGGGTGGACAGGGAGGGTAGCTCATTGTTTTAATGCGAAATAAGACCTTAAAATGTAATAAATGTGGCACCTAAATTTGCTTGGAGGAACTTTCCGTTTGTGTTCATTCTAGCGACACCAGCTGTAGTTCTTTTGCTGTTATACGTAATTTATGATCACCAGAGGAAAAATTAGACTGTTAATAAAATAAATAATAAAAGTTCCTCGTAGCTACTTTAACTTGATTGACCATTTTGAAAAATATAATATATATAAAATGAAATAAATTTTTCCAGATGACGTTATACCTTATTACAGTATTGGGAATTTATTACATTTTCAGTTTTTTTTTATCCCCATGGCAACTCAGTAGCTTTTTTACTGCTGAAGACTGCAAATTAGCTTAAGCTAGACGTCTTATATGCATCACATTTTCCCATTTTTTTGTGGCAATGTTGTATGTATTGTCCCTGTCAAATAAACATTAAAAAAAAAATTAATATGTTAAACATGTAAAAACCTGATGTTTCAAAAGGCTCCTCAAAGCACCTTTTTATAGGCAGGCCTTTCTATAGATATTAGCCAATATAAGTGCTGTCGTCTGAGTGATGCTGCTGTGTTTTGTACTTCAGATTGTCTCCACACACACACACACTGTCTCACACACACACACGCACGCACACACACACACACACACACACACACCCTCCCTCCCTCACACACGCACGCACGCACGCATGCACACACACACACACACACACACACACACACCCTCCCTCCCTCACACACGCACGCACGCACGCATGCACGCACACACACACACACACACACACACACCCTCCCTCACACACACACACACACACACACCCCCTCCCTCACACACACACACACACACACACACACACACACACACACTCAATCATTTGATAGTTTGTATTTTGTATATTGTGGATTGTTCCGTCTGCTCTGTCTGTCATTGGGCTTTTATTGTGACATTTCCATATATATGTTTTTATTGCAACACATTTCATACTCTGTGTTGTCTCCCTCTTCCACTGTTTGTTGTAATTTGTTTTATAGACGTTAATTTCAATATGTCTGTGTGTTTTAAAAAGTGCTATATAAATCAAAATGTTCTTACTGAGTATTTACTTACTTACCTTTGTTTGTGTGTGTGTGTGTGTGTGTGTGTGTGTGTGTGTGTGTGTGTGTGTGTCTGTCTCTCTGTCTGTCTATCTCTATATCTCTATGTATGTGTGTGTGTGTGTGTGTGTGTGTGTGTGTGTGTGTGTGTGTCTCTGTCTGTGTGTGTGTCTGTCTCCCTCTCTCTCCTTCAGGGCCGTATGGAGGTGATCAGCCATTCCTCCGTCTCATCCTCTACCTCCTCTCCATCCCCCTCTCCGTCCGAGCGCCCTCCGGGACCCCCCACCCCGACGCAGACACACACACCCCCCACACACACCCCTAACCCCACACACACTCCTAACACACAGCCAGAGATAGTGGCCATAGACAGAGAGGCAGCAAGCAAAGGCCTCATCGAATGGCTGAGGCAGAACCCCGGCTACAGCATGGACCTACCAGCATTTGCCCACGTAAGTATGAAATTTGTGAATTATTATTTTATGTCTATATTTGCTTTTGTCAGACAGACAGACAGACAGACAGACAGACAGACAGACAGACAGACAGACAGAGAGTATGTTGTTATTGTTTGGCATAAACCGATTCCAGCCAGAGGACAGGAGATCAGCTTTCTAAAAGTTTATTTTTTGTCATTGTTACAGAATAACAACGAAATGTTGTTCGAGCAAAACACAGACAGGCATATACAGGTGAAACTCGTATTATTAGAATATCATGGAAAATCAATTGGAATTGAGGAAAATAATCATGCAAAAGGAGTCCAAACCAAGTACTGAGGACATATTGATGATTATACTTTATATAGGGCCGACATTTCTGTATTTAAAATCCCTTTTTTATAGAATTTTATATAATATTAACATTTTCAGAGATGTTGAATGTGGGGTTTTTATAAGCTGTAAGCCATAATAAATACAATTATAACAAATGAAGGCTTGAAATATCTCACTTTGCATGTAATGAGTCTATATATTTTAGTTTCACATTTTAAGTTAAATTACTGAAATAAATGAACTTTTGCACGATATTCTAATTTTTCGAGTTTCATCTGTAGTTTTAGTTGTCCACCCATTTATACATCATTTAAATCTCCATGAAACAATCAAACAATCACATTTTGACTAAGATATTAGATATTTACTCCCTCCCTCTGTCCCTACAATCTACAATCTGAGCATTGTTTTTATATGTGCTATTCATATTTATATTGTCTATTCATAATGCTGCAAATTTCAGATGGGCTTTATCAGACCCGCTCCACTGACATGCTTATGCTTTATGTCCCACAAGCCCGGTCTGAGCTGGGAAAGACAGCTTTTAGCTTCAGTGCCCCTGACTCCTGGAACAACTTACAGCAACAAATTAAACTAAATACCTTCATATCCTTTAACCAATTTAAACAAACTATCTTAAATCTTCCAAACTCTACCTGTAACTGTTTTAATTAGGCTATATTGTACTTTCACCCATTTCATTTTAATTGCTGCCACTCTTCACCACTGTGTAAATGTTTCAATTGTTTTTCTCTTCACCTGTTGTTGTGTATTTGATGTATTTACATTGAATATTGTTTATGTATTGCTGTTTTTCCTTTGAATTTGTTTGAACTCGACGTCATTGTAAATGAGGGTCACCCCTCAATTGGTCTCTCGAGGGTAAATAAAAGTTAAATAATAAAAAATAAAATAAAAAATAATAATGTCCTGTCATATTGTCCCCTTCAGTCTGGAGCGGGGCTGCTTCATGGTTTCGTGGAGCGTCCCAAACAGAGACGACATCGCTGCAAAGACCCGACCAAGCTGGACATCAACTCTCTGACCGGAGAGGAGAGAGTCCCCGTGGTGCACAGAGGCACCGGGCGCAGGGTGAGACAGACAGACAGACAGACAGACAGACAGACAGACAGACAGACAGACACACACACACACACACACACACACACACACACACAGAGGCACCGGACGCAGGGTAGGATACATAGAGACAGACAGACAGACAGACAGACACACACACGCACACACACACACACACACACACACACACACACTCCCACTCCTAGTTCTAATCCCACTCCCCCCCTCTCAGCTTGGTGGCGCTATGGCTCCGGCTATAAAGGAACTGTCCCGCTGGCTCGATGCAAACTCAGAGTACTACGTCGCTCCGGACTGGGCCGAGGTCGTCAAACACTCCGTGAGTCTGACTGAAACATGTTCATATTTTATTTTTTATTTTTTTACTATGGAAAAGGGGGTAGGATCAAATAAGTTTATACTTCTTCCTACTCCTTTTCAGGCATATCAATTCAATATGTTATTTGTTTATTTTTTGTTTATTTTTATTTGTGAAATCATTGGAACATATTTTTTTATTGTATTTTCATGCTTTTAATTTTTCTTTGTTTTTGTATGTCTGAAATAAAATTGAATCAATCAATCAATCAATCAATCAGAACCTATATTATTGTCTAGATTTCGTAATGTATTTTTTTCATCAGGGCTGCACTGATAGCAATGTTTCCTATTTGGTAATGAGTCTTACGGCCTCCACACACATCCTGCGTCTACCTCTGGAGCGCGTCGCGTTACCTTACTGCTGCCTCTCTCGGACTTTTCTCGGACACACATGGAACGTCTCAGCAGCAGCTGCTGCTGCAGCGCTGCTTCTATAAGCCCTGTCTTTCTACATAGAGTTTTCATAGATAATTCCCATTAAAGTTCTTTCCTGTCATTTATGATGCATATGATTTATATTGAGTCTAATATTGAGTCTGGACAGTAATCCGTGCGCCCCATTGCCTTTTTCTTTTTTTCTTTTTCTTTTTAAATTTTCGCTTGTTGGAAGTCTTATTTTGAAAGGGACACACCAGGAAATGGTGAAACTACAGCGAAAGCTGCCAGTATGAAGTCAATATGACTCGCAGCAGAGTATTTCTCTATCAGTTAAAGCACAGAGACGCGAGAGAGACGCGCAGCTCTCAGAAAAAAATAGGCTCCTCCTCCTGAGGTGAAGGGGAGCGTCGCTGCAGACGTGCCTCCGACGCGCCACAGCAGTGCGTCTGAGGTTGGATGTGTGCCCGCTCTAGGTTGATTACACGGTCAGTGACAAAAAGTCAGACGCAGACGCGAGGTAGACGCGCAGTAGAGGTAGTATGTGTGTGGGGGCCGTTAGCCTACCGATTCCCCCCTCTGAACTATTTGCAGTAGCAGTAACTTAACACTGCTACAGCGCTACGGAAATAGTTTTTTCGTGTCAATCAAGGCAACGATTTAAGATTGTTTATTTTCATATGCACACTAACAATTACAAAAAAGCTTCCTGTGGACAGGTGTTGAAAATCAGCATTTACGCTAATACTCTTGAAACAATGCATCTGGTTTGTCCAATAAAATTGTCATGTCCATGTCAAATATTATCTACAACACACACACACACACACACACACACACACACACACACACACACACACACACACACACACACACACACACACACACACACACACACACACACTCACACAGACCAATAACCCCTCCCTCTCTCTCCTCTCAGGGTTACCTTCCAGAGGGTAAATTCTCCCGTATCTTGACCGAGCCAGTCAACAGAGACCCGGGCTCTCGTAGACGTGGTCGCCGGCCCCGCAGCGAGATGCCCAAACCCCTCCTGTCCGTGTCCGACCCCCCACCATCCAGCCTGGGACCCCCCCTCTTCATGAACGGGGGTTTGATCTCAAGCATGGACTCTATGGTTGCTATGCAGAACCTTCGAGGCGGTATCCATGGAATCCCAATTTCCGGAATCATGGCCGCGGGATTTCCTCACGGTTTTCAGGTATTTTGGATATTTTATATTTCTGTGTTTTATCCTATTTTATTCATTTTTGTAACATGACTTTGTAGTTTTATCTCTTTAATTTTATTTTTGTTTGTCTTTTCTTTTCTTTTTTTTCTTTTTTCTTTCTTTTTTTTTTTTACTTCATTTCTTTATTGTATTTTAATGTCAGGTGGACATCCTTCATAAGCCCTTTGGGGTTTCTTTTGTCCCACCCGTGCATTTATGTATGTCTATGCGCATCTTCTTGCCATTTTTTAATCTTGTTTATTTGCACAAATAAAACTAAACTAAACTAAACTAAACATTGAAGCTCATTAAATATGTCATGAAATCCTGAGCTACCAATCAAATCGTTCTTTCTGATATGGGCGGGCCAGAGCCCTATGTGTGGGGGATCGTGGCCAGACCCTCTATCGTTCTAGATATGGGTCTGGATTTCCAGGCTACTTATAGTCATGTCTTTTGTGCATTTTTTCAATGTGTAGCACTTTTTAGCTGCATTTTTGCTCGCACAACACTTTTTTTTTTTAGGTTAGGTTAGGTTCAACTTTATTGTCCCCGTGGGGAAATTTGTCTTGGGCACAGTGCATCATCGCTTTCTGAAACATGCAGAGTACAACAGAACAAAAACACAACCACAGACACAAACACAACCAGACAAACTAACATTTAAACATTGAGAACATGGAGCTTGATATACTTTAAATGGCACTTTGATGTAAAGCATAGAAATCTACAGTGTGGAGCTAGAGTACCAGTGTGCATTGCACTAGAGCTCATGGATAAAGTGCTATGTGCTAAAGTGCAGTTCTAAAGTGCTATGTGCTAAAGTGCTATGTGCTAAAGTACTATGTGCTAAAGTACTATGTGCTAAAGTGCAGTTCTAAAGTACTATGTGCTAAAGTGCAGATCTAAAGTACTATGTGCTAAAGTACTTTTACAAGTTACGCACTATAGCTTTAATGTGTGTGTGTGTTTCTTTCCTCAGACAACAGCAGGAGTGGCGGGATCACAGGGAGAAGATGCTAAGAACGGTCTGAGTATGTTACCCATGATGCTTCATGGTATCCCTCACCCTCACGGCGGCGGCATGCAGCAACACACTCTGTTCAGTGTGGGCGCCATGATGGCTCACGCAGCGCACACCAGCTCAACCTCTACGGCCTCTGCTTCTATGTCTGCTGCTAAGGTACGGGAGATATGTGTGCTGTGTTTTTACTGTTATTGGCAGGTCTATGTTAAAGATATAGTGTGTAACTATGTCTGCAGCAAAGGTATGGGAGATATATTTCTACTTTATACTATCCCTGCGTTCCAAATCACATCATTTTTTCTTTTTACTACACTACATACTAAAGTACAGAAGAGTTTTATGGCCACGGGAGAGAAAAAAAAATCAGATAAGGATGATTTTTCTTTCATTATATGTCCAGAAATGACAAGGGTAAAGACGAATACTCCAGAATGCTATTGGAGTTAGTGGGGCATCTGGGTATTTTCAACATACTACAATTGACGTGCATGTAATGGGACAATCCTAAATCTTTTTCTGGCATACTAAATAGTATGGAAGTATGGGGATTGGAACGCAGGGTCAGTTTTATCTGTTTTTTACTGTTATCGGCATGTCTTATGTTAATTTTTTATGTCTATATTAACGCTATAGTCTATTTCATCAACCTTATACTCATTAACCTTATACATCTACTTTTTTTTCTATACAAATAAAGTTATTATTATTCAAATTATCATTATTATCATTAAAGGTCACCACGACGATCGCCCCGTCTACATCCGACGCTAGCGGCAACAGCCCGTCGTCGACGACAACAACAACGTCAGCTGACAGAGATAATAAGATCGCCACGGATACGGGAGAGAATGACGACAGTGACAAGACAGATTCCAACAAGACAGCGGCCGCCATTATCACATCCAATAGCAGGTCGCACACGGGCAGCCATCTTACCTTCAACCCTTTCCTCATCCCGGGCATGTCACATGGTCTGCTGTACCCGCACATGTTTCTACCGCATGGGGGTATTATGGCCCTACCCGCCATGCCTCCCGGAGCCCTGGAAAACTCCCCCGGAAACCCCAAGCGCAGGCGGCTGAAGAAAGCAGGGGATGAAGGGGAGAGGGAGAGGGATAGAGAGAGGGAGAGGGATAGAGAGAGGGATAGAGAGAGGCTGCTTCAAAAGGTTGTAGCAGTCGGAGAGGTAGAAAGAGGTGAAAGTACTGGTGAGAAAGTTACAACCTCACAATCACAATCAAGTTTGGGTTTGTGTCTGTCTCCATCTCACCTACCAGTGATAGCAGCTAACTCGACCCCAGAAGAGGAGCACCAAACTGGGCATGAGAGCGCGGAGAACGGACCCCCCCCTATGGAGCTCCAAGAACCAGAAAACTCCCATAACTTCACAGAGGGAGTAGGCAAAGAGGAGAGAGAGGGGGAGGACACAACGGAGGATGATATGGAGCAGAAAAGACTTGCGGACGGAGGGATGGAAGCGTAAAAAGTGACAGACAGACAGACTGAGAGACAGACAGATAGACTTCTATCTCTCTCCTAAGGTCTGTGACTATTCTCTCTGTTTCTCGACAGAGCAGCAACAGTGTAAAGTGTGTGCCGTTGTCTTCTTGTCACGTTAATGTCCATGTAAAGACTTTTATTATGATGATTATGAGTAAATAATAACAATGATGATTATATTCAAACACTTGGTTATGTTTATATATACCAAGGAAAAAACCCCACCAACCCACCTACCACCAACCCACACACACACACGCAATCTCTCTCTCTCTCTCTCTCTCTCTCTCTCTCTCTCTCTCTCTCTCTCTGTCTCTCTCTCTCTCTCTCTCTCTCTGTCTGTCCCTCTCTCTCTCTCTCCACTCACACAATCTTGTATACAAAAAAAAACGAAAAGAAAAAAACTAGTGTAAGAAATCTTCTGTGTATTCTCTTTCCCCCTTTCATTCTGGACATCGAGGGACAATTCTCTTCTCAACGGGAACACACACACACACACACACACACACACACACAGGCAAGATGTGCGAACTAAAGAGCAGATTTGACGTTAAAAATTGTCCGATTATAAACTCAAATTGATCCACTTACGACGGAGTTTTGTGGCCCAAGTTGAGGAAAAAAAATTTAAGAAAAAAAATAAGTTAAAAAATTGGAAAATTCCGAATTAATTATTGTACAATTCTGACTTGTTCCTCTCCTCAAATAACAACTCTTAAATAAAAATCAAATTTTAAATATTTTTCTTCACCGTGGCCATAATGCTCAGTTGTACGTAGATCCAAGAAGATGTGTTTGTAAAGTTTTAATTTGGTAAATAATGGAGAGTTTGTGGCTGTCAAAGTCCTTGGAGCACTTTGTGTATTTTATTTTGAAGGTTCAGAAACCAAACCTGTCCATCTACGTACTGTCTAGTTATTTTATTTTATTTTATTTTATTTTATTTTATTTTATTTTATTTTATTTTATTTTATTTTATTTTATTTTATTTTTTATTTTTTTGTATTTTTTGGAGGGAATTATCTTAAATGTTCTACAACCTGCAAGCTAGATTTCTAGATTAACTTTGGCTAGTGTGTCTTGGTCATGCTAAACATTCTGAACCAGCTTTCCAAGATACATTTGACACTAAAATGAGAAAAATTCACTGAAAAACATTCATGCTAATATGCAAGTAGCTACTCTACCAAGAAACACACACACAATCCCAGAGTGTACTTAGGCCCTTTGGATATCTCTAAACCAACTAGATGTGACTCCTGGAATAAATGTATATATAGTACATTAAAGAAAGCAGACAGATTTTTTTTTTACATACTAAATGTCGGAAAAAGTCAGGGTAAAAGTGAGGGTTAAGTCCGTTGATTGTTAGATATTGTCATTTACATATATTTTTTCCTTTTACTATTATTTTTAAGTGCTACGCCATTGCTGCTATGACTTCTTTTTAAGAGAAGTTCTGAGAGATAAAGTGTCATTTACGCTCACACACACATACAGACAGACACACACACACACATACAGACACACACACACACACACACACACACACACATACAGACAGACACACACACACACACACACATACAGACAGACACACACACACACTCACGCACGGACACACAGACATACACACACACACACACACACACATACAGACAGACAGACAGACACACACACACACACACACATACACACACACACACACACACACACACACGCAAGCACACACACACACACACACACACACACACACACACACACACACACACACACACTTCCCAGCAACTAACACTTCCTCATTTGCTTTCATTGATACAAGGCAGAGAACAATCATGAGGTCTGTTGGTTTTATTACGTTTAAATATCATGTAAACGGTTTTTAATTTTAATTTTATTTTTATATTTTATTGTTGTAACTCAAGTCACTTTGAGAGAAAAGCCCCTATGTGTGTTTGGTGTTAAATCAGAAAAAAAAAATACAATGCAGTTCCCAATCAAGCCACAAGGGGGCGGTATGAGGCTGATTTGAATTTTGATCTGATTGTATTCTGTCCTTTGGTGGAGTGGGATTGTGTGGGAGAAAATATCCCTGTGTTCCAAATCACATACTCTTTCTTTTTACTACACTACATACTAAAGTACAGAAGAGTTTTAGGGCCACAGGAGAGAGAAAAAAAATCAGATATGGCAGATTTTCTTTTTCATTATGTCGAGAAATGTCAAGAATAAAGACGAATACTCCAAAAGGCAATTGGAGTTAGTGGGGCATTTATGTATTTTCAGCATACTACAATTGACGTGCATGTATTGGGACGTCTTAAATCTTTTTCTGGCGTACTAAATAGTAGGTAAGTATGGGGATTGGAACGCAGGGTTAGTTATATCTTTTTATTTGAAACCCCAAACGGAACCCACTTAAATAGAAAATCAATGCAACTGTTTCTCATCATTAAGAATCGTGCAAAATGGATGCTATCATGACCTGTAGGATCATGTTTTCTTGTTTTTTCGCCACACTGTCTTCACCTTAATTTTTCTATTTTTCTTTCTCAGTATGTCCAGATAGAGAGAGAGATTATGTGTGTGTTGTCCATTGTAAAGGGAAAAGTTTCCTCTTACGGAATGATCATGTGAAAGTTTCATATTAATTTATCTCCTACAATTCTTTGGACTTTTTCCAATCTCAGTGGGTAGGGGTGTGGTCAAAATATGCTCTGGCCAATCAGTGCCCTGCGTTATGACCTAATGTCTGTCAGTTAGTGAAAGGCAGCCCCTGATTGGTTCATGTAGTCATCAATCTAGGGCTGCCTTCCACTAGCAGACAGAAAGTGGGGAAGGTCCAGTCTGACTGGAGGCTAGATCGACAACTTCATGAACCAATCAGGGGCTGCTTAAGACTATAACAGACCAAAGCATTTTTTGACTGTCTCCTCCCCACTTAGATTGGAGAAAGGCCAGACTGATTTGTGTGAGAGAAACCAATTTAAAACTCACTAGATGATGCCGTGTTCACCAGACTAGAGGGATACATTAGGGTTGGGTTGAGTGCCTCTTTATTGCTCTTATCTCACATTTATTTCTCCTCAAATTAATTTGATCATTATTAGCAGTTCATACTAAACAAAACAACACTTCTAAATATGTAAATGTATCGCTGTATTTTTCGCGCTGGGGGTTTAAAGGTTACACCATTTTATTTTATTTCTCTTTTATTCACATTTTTAGTTTTTGTTTTTCTCCATGTGGGAGAAAGGAATACTTGACAAGACAAAATTGCGAGAGGGTTTTGTTGTAATCACACAGACTGTACTGTACATTAAATGGATGGTTTTAAATCAAGTCTCTTCACAACAGGGTCGGTCGGTTGTATTTGGAATGTGTGTACTGTATGTTGAAATGTCAAAATGTTTAGTTGTTTTTTTTTGGACTTCACTTTTTTTTGTTGTGTTTTCACACTTGGAAACATAATTTTTTTGCACATGTCTTTTCGTGAATGTTAACATTGTCTCATGTTTCGTTTTGAGCGAGTGTGAGCGAGGTGGGAGTGTGTGTGTGTGTGTGTGTGTGTGTGTGTCTGTGTGCTTGCATGTGCACACGTTTCGTCGTATAGCTGTGTGTGTGTGTACTGGTCACATTTCTTGTTGGGAAAAGTTAAAAAACAAAACATAGTTGTTGCCTTGTCACACGTTTTGTGGCTACATATAATTTATTATACTTTTCTTTTTTCTTTCTTTGCTTTGCCAAACTCTCACCAAATACAACATTCTTTTTCTCTTTTTAGTTTTTATTATGTATTATTATACAACGTTTAAAAAATGCCTTATTTAGCTAGTATTTTATTTGTATAGTTGTCCTGTTACATCTCCATATAGGGACATGTTATATGGTGTCTTATATGTGTGTTAAGTTTGTCCAATGCTTGTGTGCGTATACACAGCTTTGGTTATGTGCATACATTTCATACGCCCAACACTAACGTAAAAGGTACACATTTCTAACGTTAATTCCCTGACAAAAAAATCAATCAAAAGTCCCGTTAAAGCACAAATTAAGAGTCAAAACAAAGTGACTGTCTTTTCTTACCAGTGCCTCTGAAGTTACTTTAAAATTGTGTCTGTTTTTGTGGGTCAAGTGATAAATATTGCAAATGCGATTCTGTGTTGGATTTCACTGTACGCAGATGACGCTATGTTATTCGTGAAAAGGGAAATTCTGGATTTTTCTCAATTTAGGTCTTAAATATATGGGATATATTTGTCTAGTTTGGCAATTTTAAAATGAAACTCAACATCACCATTGTAGAGATTTGGAACGCCAGAAACCATATGTGACACTTAAATGTGCTATAGAAATAAATTTGACTTTGATATGTTAAAGAAAAAGCTTCAACACTTTTAATAGAAAAAGTAATTTTGCGTTTGAATACAAATGTAAACAAAGAAAAGTAAATCCTTTTAGTTTAGGTTACGTTAACACAGCATGTCAATGTTTCTATTGGCAACCAATGCAAATCCACGCAGTTAAAATGGAACAAAAATTAAATTATGACTTGAGTGGCCAGCCAGAGATTACACGCCTTGAAATAATAGAACATAGATAAAATGGCTATAAAAAATAAAGTTACTAGGACAGAGTATGAAGAATAAAATAAGTAAATCAATTAATCAATTAAATTAAGAACAGTCAGAAGTGAAATACATTTAAATTAGAAATACAAATCCTCTTAAGGATACAGATTAACAAATAAATATATACATTTATTATATATAAATATTTGTTCTCAATTTTAAGCTAATGCATAACCGTGCAGATTTTATCAATGGTAACTTAATATCATGACATGGATATTAATGCTATTCTATTGATATGCACTTTATTACAGCAGTTATAGATAAATAAAAAGTATTTACAGTACTTATCACAGGCAGTTTTAGGCATGCGCACAACTCACACAAACGCCGTACATATTTCTTTGATTGTTAAAAACATAATACATGGAGATTTATTCTGCTCCTGGCATATATGCACTTTATAAGTAGTTACAGATATGTCTAGACAGTTTTCTGCAGTTACTTAACTTCGGACGGAAAGACGAGGTCTCAAAAATGCTTTTTCTGCACGTTTTTAAGAACAAAATGTCTCATAAAACAGAAAGTTAACAATATATGAACAAATCCTTCTTTAATAACCTTCGGAATAGTGCTTAGAATGATTATGGAAAGTTAAATTGATGTAAGTGCTGTAAAAATTGAGATTTTTGCTTCAGATTATTTGAAGAAAGTAATTTTGAGATAATGTCCGTTAAAGATGGTTGTATAGGAGAAATATACAGACGCAGACAGACAAGGTTTAGTCAAATAAAAACCTAAATGTACATGTTGGACCTTTGATTTATACTAGTATGAAAGAAGACATGTTATGGAAGCAAAATAGACAAAAATCTCAAAATTGTCCAGTGCTTGAAAAATCTCTTAAAAAGTCTTAAATCTCTACAATGGAGATGTCAAATCAAATATTTTCTGAATGAGATACAGTTTTTGAAACACCAGAATTTCCCTTTTTAAGAACGGCTATTCAAATCAATTACCATCCTTATCCTAATGCACAAGGCCTTCTGTTTGCTATCTACATACATACAAATAATTCACGCACAACAAAACAGTATGTATCCAGCTAGCTCAAGTATTCGATTGTTCTTGTGTGCTATTTGAGATGCCTGGAGAAATACAATGCATCCGTTATGAGGCCAGTTGTTACAGTACAAATCAAATCAGTTTTATTTGTATAGCCCAATATCACAAATAGACATTTGCCTCAGTGGGCTTCATATTCCATACAATATGACAGTATAAAGTAAAATATAATAGAGAAACACCCTGCGTTCCAAATCACATACTCTTTCTTTTTACTACACTACATACTAAAGTACAGAAGAGTTTTAGAGCCACAGGAGAGAAGAAAAAAAAATCAGATATGCAAGATTTTTTTTTCATTATGTCGAGAAATGTCAAGAATAAAGACAAATACTCCATTGGAGTTAGTGGGGCATTTATGTATTTTCAGCATACTACAATTGACCTGCAAGTATTGGGACATCCTAAATCTTTTTCTGGCATACTAAATAGTAGGGAAGTATGGGGTATTTGAACGCAGGGATAGTGTGGATGCAGGAGGACAATTACCTACAACAACCAACAAATTATCAGAATTTTTTTTTAAATTCCACAGCCCCATATTGTACACACCATCCCCTCTCACTGGCTTTGTAAACATGTAAAAAAAATCTTGAAACAAAATGTGTGGGTTTTTGACAACACAGCCATTGTTGTTGTTCGAAATCTAACCATGCCTTCTTTAACAGTGTATTCTTTTTTTCAGTTTTCATTGAAGTCCTATTTTATTTTGATTTTTAAAAAGTTCTGCGGAGCAAAACGGTCTCACCTCACTCATCATGTTGTAAAACGTTTATTATATCTTCATCATAAAATAATGTATTTATTGTATAGTTCTCGTCTTTTTACATCGTTGTCTAATTGACTGAATTGATCGCTGCTTTTGTTACTGAAAAACAAAAACGCATTTTGGTTCACATGGAAGTTTAAAAAAAAAAATCTGCTTAATTTTGTCCCCCTCAACCCCTCTACACCTGCTTTTCTAATTTTAATTTTAAATTGTTATTAAACGATCAATTGTCTATTGGATACCTCTGTTTTTTTTCATCAACATAACATAGGCGGCTGCATATATGGGAAAAAAAAACACCTAACCCTAAAAAAAATGGGGCCTTTCTTGGCATCAAACTTTGGTAAACTTTAAGTATGTTTTTAAGTACATATTTCAGCCAGTCATATTTGCAGCTGAATAAGGAGAAACTAAGCTATATGTGCCATACAATAAAACCCCATTCTGAGGACACTATATGGGATTATTTGACTGAAACAGCTTGTTTTATCCTCTATCCAGTTGATTCGAATCATAAAATGTACATTTCTCTGTGTTTTTCCGACATTTTATCACTGAAAATCTGCCTTTTCCGGAGCGAAATTAAAATGATACAATGTAAATGCCTGTGAATACTATATGAGGGTAAGGTCTTGTTTTCCATTTGATTTATTTGTTCATTTTCAAATCAGAAATACCGGATTCAAAGTCACAGAAGTAGATCTAAGTTCAGCTTTCATGGCCTGTTATATATTTTTATTTTTTTCCTTTTTCATAAATTCAAAAAAAGTTTGGTTTTTGAAATGATAACGCCTGGGAAGTGCGTATAGCAAGCTTGTCAGTGGTTGTCGGCCCAATATAAACAAAACCATCATAAATAATACAAATCAAAAAATCATAAAATATAAAAGGGAGAATTTTAAGAGGTAGAATGTAGCCGTGTCGAAATCAAAAACACTCCAAAGTTTTGTTTTTTTTTGCTGATTCTGAACTCGGTGACATTTTTTATTTATTTTTTAATCAAATTTTTATTAGTTTTTAAACATACAAAACATACAAACAACAACTCGGTCTAAACATATGTCACTTAGATGCTTGAAAAAAACATTTTTGTTTGTGAAAAAAACGTTTTTACAAAAAAAAAGTGATACAATTCCTTTTCTGTCAGTACATGATTCAACAGTAGTTCATTACTGGCTGGTTTCACAGACACTGGAATATTTCTTTTAGCTATACTGTATATATACCTAAACATATATATATATATATAGGTCTGACACTCATATATGTATTATTTTGATATTACGTGTAGCTTTTATGTTCAATGCTAAATCCCTGGTACAGTACAGAAAGTTAAGAGCGCGACAAAGTTGCCACCGGAATGAATCAATCAAGAATTACCCTATAAAACGTTTAACTAAAATATTTTGGCATTTGTTTTCATCATACATTTGTCTTTAGTTATCTTTGTAGATCATTCATTGTACTTGTTTGTTTCACGCTAAGGCATTTAGAAGAGGATAGGACATTTTGACAGCAACTAAGGCAACTTCAAAATGCAAGAATTACAATACATTTAAATAAAGAAATGATGAGTTAAAACTGTTGAAAGAAACCTCAAAAACAGCATCCTCCTAACTCATCTCTGTGAAACCAACCCGACTCAATATAACAAAGCTCGGACAAGTTCACTTATATTTCACTATTCAAGATTTCTGCTAGAATTTCTGCAGCAAAGTGGAGAAAAGATAAATAAAAAAATACAATATCTGGCTTCTCCTGTAGTCAGATAAATCCTGGTCATTCTAAGTTCTCTGGTGGGGTTTTTTAAAATCTTTTTCTGTTATTATTTTGTTTTTCTTATTTGTAACTATAGCTCTCTCTCTCTCTCTGTATCGCCATGTGGACCAACGTGAGTCACAACATGGTATGATGATGATGATGTGTGATCTTTTATTGTGCAATAAAAGATGACTTTCAACTTTCTGTTGTCCGTGGTCCTTCTTTAAAGGTGCTCCGAGGAACTTTCTAGTTTGTGTTAATTCTAGCGCCCCCTTTGGACTAAAGCGGTAGTGTTTTTACTACGCCAGCTGTTGTTCCTGGGTGAGCGTATGCCCATGACAAAGGCATTAAGAAAAACTATATAAAAATAGCATTCTTTGCACGGATGGTCTCGTTTGCTGTTACATGTAATTTATGATAATCAGAGGAAAAATGAGACTGTTTCAGAAATATTTAAAAGTTCCTCGTAGCACCTTTAACATGTTTTTAAATAAATGTTTACATTTACAGAGCCTGCAGTTACAGTTTTTTTCGATTGCTAAACCACAGTGGGCACAACTGGAGCGACATGTGCAAAACTCTAACAACAGTATGCAGAGCAGCGGTTCATGTGGACCAAACTGTAGCTCGTTTTTCATTGCTTAAACACAATTTTCGAAACTCTACACACTTATCTCATGGCTTAACCACATCCTGCACAACACTGTGGATTTCCAGCACTTTGTTCAAATGCTAAAACACTAGTGGCACAACTGTAAACCACACATTCAAAACAGAATGGATTTCAGACTAGCGCATTTCAAACACTGCGGATTACAATTTCAACTGAAACACCAAGAAGGTGTCTTGTTTTGGACTTTTTAGTGAACATACAGTATATACAGCATAGGGAAGGCTCAAAAATAAATTAAATGGACCAATGAATGTTGTTGGTTGTTGGAGGTAGAAGAGTGGCAGTGAGAGTGTGGATGTGTGGAGGAAGACCTAGAAGACATAGAGCTGTAATGTCTGATGAAATACAGTAAGGGCAACACTGATAGACCCTGTTGTGAATCATGGTCTCTCATTGAAAGAGACAGGGTTGAGAGTGCAACCCAATCTGCAAAGATCTAACGTTGCATCTGCAATACGAATTTTCCAGCAAACAAACAGCTTACAGTTGCATCCTTATAGTAAATAACAACAGGAATTGATTTCTGTATTACAATTATAGAGTATTTACACGGATAAATATTAAATTTGGATTTTTTTTTTAAAATATATAAATTATGTATCTATCGAAGCAAACTTCTGATTTCCATTTATTTTTGTTTATACGTAAACATAACAGCTATGTTATAAAATAAACAATTTCATGTGAAAGAATTTCACCCTTTCATCAAAGAAAATATTATGTAATTTGTGTGAAGTAACTCAAATTATTCAAACTGTAAAGATTAAAAGTTTGTAATTTGTGTATTGGGGTTTGATGCTAGTGTTTGTACTCTGAGCATATTCTGAGTGACAGTGTGTGTTATCTCAATGAGGCTGGTTCATAGTGTTTGCTGCACTGAACCTGTTTTGCAGGTGAAGTGAACTGTTCAGCTCCAGTGAATGTTGGTAGTGCACTGTAGTTAGAGTTTTGCACATTGAGCTACAGTTGTGCCCACTGTGGGTTAGCAATCGAAAAAAACTGTAATACACAAAAAATTAACTCTACATGTAGTTCTTCATGGACTATTTGTGGTCCAAGCGGTAGGGATTTACCAAAGCCATTGAAAGGTTTTTCCGGAGGAAGGACCGCCGTGCTGCCTTTCTTTTGAAGTGAGTTTTCAGCTTTGGTGACTGAATAATAGTCTATATTAGCCTTTATTGTGAGGTGCTTGTCTGCACTTTGTCTGAATTGTTCTGCTGGATCGATTGATCGAGTCTCAGTGTTCCCATGCTGAAGCTATGTAAGCTTTCAGATAACTACTCTTATGGCTATAACTACTAGCTACTCTTACGGGGCTGGGCCCCCATCATATTATCATTTTAATTAATGTTTTTAATGATGGTGGATTTTTTTACTCATGTCTACATGCACACGGATAAGCACAGAGAGAGAGAGAGAGAGACCCACATGGATATACATGCACAGATAAGCACACAGAGAGAGAGAGACACACCCACATGGATACACATGCACACAGAGAGAGACACACACAGATACACATGCACACATGATTTCTAATAACTAAAGGACGGGGGCGGGAATTCTGAAAATGAAAGTATTCTGAGTCTGTTCAGACTCCATTTTGAGTCGGCAGGGCAGAGCAGACGGAGGGAAACTTGAGGCTGAGGCAGGGTGAGTGTTAATACAACATTTTTATTATTTTACTGTCATAATCTCTTTCTCCCTGTAAAGTGTATGTGCAAGAAATTATAAATTGAACTCAACAATTTGAGTAACTTGTGGACACTGTGTGTGTGTGTGTGTGTGAGAGAGATTGTGTTACTCCCTGTTCTCTCAGTCCTGCTTGTCTATTCTGATTTCACAATCCCTGTGCTTGTGTTTTTATGAATGCAAGTATAGACTGACTGAAGTCCAGAAGACGAGTGTTAACATGGAGGAAGAGGAGGACAGAGCAGATTCTGGAGTCATCAGCTTTCTGTCTATGAAGAGTGACCGGTCCGAAGAGCGTCTTCCAATCTTCAGTAATGAACCTGGACCCTCAGACACAAAGTGGGTGAACCGATACAAACTCATTCAGTTCGTAACGTTTTGTTGTGTCCGGCCACCAAGTCAAAATCCCAAAGATGAGAAAACATTCTGCTTTCAACTTTCAATTTCATTCCTCACTACATACTACTGGCAGTTGTTTACCAGTTAAACAGAGAGGCAGAGGAAGTGAGACTGAGCCTAAATATGAATGACCCTTCACTCTGTTTGTCACTGTGACTCTAGTCTGCAGTGTAGTTCATACACTGAACTGATTTACAAGAGAATAGTAGAGTAACCTATAGGGCTTTATGGTTGGAGAATGTTTTTCTGTTTTTAATGACACACAAAAAAGTTCAGCAGTGATCAATCAGGTTAGCGAACAAATCCGGCTGGAGCAGGCAAAAAGGGAGGTCCACATTCCAAAGGGCAGGTCAAAACACGTACAGGCAGGATCAGAATTATGGACTGCTGGAGAGCTAGGTGAACACACTAGACCAGGGGTTTTCAAAGTGTGAGAGAGTGAGCCCCCCCTCAGAGAACAAATTTCAGCGGAAGCCCCCCCCCCCCATTTTTTCTAAATCCCTGTGTTTTGAAAGATCTTTTAATTATTTTACAAATGTAAACATATTTTTGAAACATTCTAAAAATTTTTGTGCATTTTTAAGCAAATTTTTTTAATACATTTTAACATCTAAATCCAGTGTTTTAATCCTGCTTCCTTTAAGCATGGATACTACTGACTGAGTGTGCAGCGGAGTGAGAAAGATAGGCAGACAGACTTGCCCAAATTATTGACTAGTTAAATGTCATTCACACATCCAGTGTTTTTTCGCTAGTGCCTCCAATGTCCTGCTGGAGGAAAATAGTAGCCAGCAGAGAACCAGACCCTCCTAGCGGGGTCCGGGGGTATGCCCCCCCGGGAGATTTTTTTTCACCTTTTTAAAGTGAAATGCATGAATCTGGTGCACTTTGAGAGGAAAATTAAGAGGCTAAATATGAGGAATTTTGTGTGAACAAATAATTTGGAGACACTGGGTCTGATGAATTAGAAGCTATTGAAGTTATTCACACATGGATTTTCCATAAAAATATTAATTTAAAATTAAAACAATTGTGCAGGGTCCTCTGGGTTGGGCTTGGCGGTCTTTTTCTTTAACAAGACCTATTTCTCTGTAATATACTGAATGCATTTAAATGCTGTAAGAGGAACGAAGCAGAAGAACTCTTGTCCAGCTATGCCGTGATCTTAATATAAAAACACAAACTAAAAAAAAAAAAAAAATTTTTTTTTTTAGATTTTTTTTTTTTTCACATATTCATCCGCGCCCCCACAGTTTGAAAACCACTGCACTAGACAATCTGGCAAAGAACTGAGGGAAATGGCCCGGTACTACAGGTGAAACTCGAAAAATTAGAATATCGTGCAAAAGTTAATTTATTTCCGTAATTCAACTTAAAAGGTGAAAATAATATATTATATAGACTCATTACATGCAAAGTGAGATATCTCAAGCCTTTATTTGTTATTATTTTGATTATCATGGCTTACAGCTTATGAAAACCCCAAATTCAAAATCTCAGAAAATTTGAATATCACATGAAATCAATAAAAAATTGATTTTAAAATCAAAAATGTCGGCCCTCTAGAAAGTATAATCATGCATATGTACTCAGTACTTGGTTTGGGCCCCTTTTGCATGAATTCCTGCCTCAAAGCGGCGTGGCATGGATGCTATCAGCCTGTGGCACTGCTGAGGTGTTATGGAAGCCCAGGTTGCTTTGATAGAGGCCTTCAGCTCATCTGTAGTGTTGGGTCCGGTGTGTATCATCTTCCTCCTGACAATACTCCATAGATTTTCTATGGAGTTCAGGTCAAGAGAGGTGTCTGGCCAATCCAGCCCAGTAATACCATGGTCAGTCAACCAGTTACTAGTGGTTTCTGGTACTGTGGGCAGGTGTCCAGTCTTGTCTTCATAAACTGTAAGCCATGATAATCAAAATTATAACAAATAAAGGCTTGAAATATCTTACTTTGCATGTAATGAGTCTATATGATGTATTATTTTCACCTTTTAAGTAGAATGAATTAAATAAATTAACTTTTGCACGATATTCTAATTTTTCGAGTTTCACCTGTATACTGAGGGGCTGGTTTGCTGATAAAGAGCAGGTGAGTATGGGCGAGGGGCAGGCCAGGTGAATGAAATCAGCAGGTAGTACAGAGCAGGAGGGAGTGGCAGAGTCTGGAATGACATAAGTTACGGCCCCCACACACATCCTACCTCTACTGCGCGTCTACCTCGCGTCTGCGTCTGACTTTTTGTCACTGACAGCGTAATCAACCTAGAGCGAGCACACATCCAACCTCAGACGCACTGCTGAGGCGCGTCGGAGGCACGTCTGCAGCGACGCTCCCCTTTACCTCAGGAGGAGGAGCCTATTTTTTTCTGAGAGCCGCGCGTCTCTCTGCTTTAACTGATAGAAAAATACTCTGCTGAGAGTCATATTGACTTCATACCGGCAACTTTCGCTGTAGTTTCACCATTTCCTGGTGTGTCCCTTTCAAAATAAAACTTCCAACAAGCGAAAATGTGGCAAAAAAAGAAAAAAGAAAAAGGCAATGGGGCGCACGGATTACTGTCCAGACTCAATATTAGACTCAATATAAATCATATGCATCATAAATGACACAAAATAAATTAATAAATTAATTTTTAATGGGAATTATCTATGAAAACTCTATGTAGAAAGATAGGGCTTTTAGAAGCAGCGCTGCAGCAGCAGCAGCTGCTGAGACGTTCCATGTGTGTCCGAGAAAAGTCCGAGAGACGCAGCAGTAAGGTAAAGGCCAGGACACACCAGTCCGACTACCCGAAAATGGAGGCGGCCGATTCAGACACCTCCAGTCTTCCCGTTGCGACCGAAAAAGTGCAAAGAACACACCATGCCGTCTGCTGAATTTCCTTACGCTCTGCGCTTGCGCGGGACGTAATGTCTCTACAACAGCAGGAGGCGCTAATCTGTATTGTGGCCCAAAAAAATACGAAAGCCGGAAATGATGGGACAGCTCTCTAGACCATAAACATAGATACAAAATACGTATTTATATTTATGGACCATAAGAGCACAATTTTTAGCAGAGAGTGTTGAGCATGGTGTCGAGCAGTCAACAAGGGTTGATGCATGTGAGTACTCTCAAAACGAAACGAACAGACACATTAAAACGATGGCTAGCTGTTGTTAGCTGTTTGTGCTACCCGCCTCACTTCCGGGCTTCACTGATTCGCTAGCCCTCCACCAATCAAATTGCTCCAACGGAAAGACTGTCGGCCGCCGATTGAACAATCGGCGGCCGACAGGCTCAAAAGAAGCCCAACGACATCTACGACGACCGACGTCACGGCACACACCAAACAGATTCGTGTCCCGACCCCCTACCGACTCTACGACGGCGATTATCGGGCCGGTGTGTCCGGGCCTTAAGGCGACGCGCTCCAGAGGTAGACGCAGGATGTGTGCAGAGGCCGTCAGGCTGTGTTTGAAAAGCCCTACTAACACCCTACTCATACTAAAAGCCCTACTAACACCCTACTCATACTAAAAGCCCTACTAACACCCTACTCATACTAATAGCCCTTCTAACACCCTACTCATACTAAAAGCCTTACTAACACCCTACTCATACTAAAAGCCCTACTAACATCCTACTCATACTAAAAGCCCTACTAACGTCCTACTCATACTAAAAGCCCTACTAACGTCCTACTCATACTAAAAGCCCTACTAACACCCTACTCATACTAAAAGCCCTACTAACACCCTACTCATACTAATTTGAATATGTTGTGGTTGTGTATGCAAGTTTGCTTAGGCGAGAAATGCCCGGATGAGTATTTTCTTCCGGGAAGATTTTGTGTATGAATCGATAGGATGCTTTTCCACTGCCCCACAATGCATTGCGTCTTTTCAAACAACACATTTTCTTTATTGCTTCTACTTCTGTATACTTCAGTGTAACGGCCCCAACGAACTTCGCATACACAATGGGTGGTTAACCCATTGATGACTATGGCAATCTAGGATGCATGTCCTTAATGCCTGAGGGTTTTCTGAAAAAATTGTACGAATTGTCAAGTCTACCAAAACCATCTAAAAAATATCTAAGCCTGTGTAGCACATAGAAACATGAAATAAAATACATTTAAAAGTTAAGGTTCACAGGTTTTATTTAAACGTGCTCCCTGAGCGCTTACCAACCAACACATTTTTCTAAAATTAGATGGGGGAGAAAAAAAAATAAAAAATAATATAAAATATTTCAAAACTAGGTAACACTTTATAATAACTATCCGTTGTAACTCGTTAATAGATCATTAGTAAACTCTTAATTAATGATTATTAATGATTTGTTAAGTGTCTGTTAGCAGTTTGTTAAGGATTTATAACAATGGTAGATAGTTAATAGCTTAATAATTGAATCAGTTCATCTGGGAGGTAATCCGAGATACCGACGAGGCTGAAATAGGCTATAGACTATACACAGTGCATGGGCAACTGAGGGCAGCCCCATTTTCAAATATTTTTAAATAAACTCAATACACACTGTGCATGCCATGGACTTGAACGTGACGTGATCAGTTAATCTCGGATTACCTCCCAGATGAACTGATTCAATTATTAAGCTATTAACTATCTACCATTGTTATAAATCCTTAACAAACTGCTAACAAACACTTAAAAAATCATTAATAATCATTAATTAAGAGTTTACTAATGATCTATTAACGAGTTACAACGGATAGTTATTATAAAGTGTTACCAAAAACGATGTGCTAAATGAGGTTATAATCCTGCTTCCTTTTAGCATGGATATTAGTGACTGAGTGTGCAGTGGAGGGATAAAGACAGACAGATATAGGAAGGAGGAGATAGCTTTATTTTATAATTGAGATAAGTTATCATTGGCACCATGAATCCGACTTCCCAGTACAACTGGAACGCAAACTGACTCTCGCTGTTGGGAGCCGATCAGCTGGTCCAAACGGCTGTGTACCACGGAGATGAAAACAAAACTGAAACTTAACTATCGCCTGGCTGGGCTGAATTTGAGTTGGAGCAGCAAAATATAGCCTAAATTCATAAATATTGTTAATAAATAGATGCAATGTGTTGTCTGATTTTCGTCAGTAGTCTATAGTAGACCTTGATTCTGCGCACCAACTGTTCTGTAATACACTATCGCCGACACAGCCGGCGTATTTTTTTTATTATTTTGTTTTATTTTTTTATTTTTTGATTGACGTGATTTTCGGCAAACCACACCACTCTTGGATGGTCACGTGGTCTTAAAAAATCAACAAAACCCACCTCATGTGTATTTGAACCAATGACAGTGTATTCTATGCTGCGTATGCCATGAAAATTAGATAAAGTAACAATGCTGCGTGACGCAGCATCAGGCAGGAGATACAATGTGGCATCGCGCAGCAGCCGTCATCAATGGGTTAAGTAGACAGTATGTAGTATACACATGTTGAGTATGTAGGAGGGAGGACGTTAGTAGGGCTTTTACAACACAGCCTTAGTGTGGCAAAACAGGCAACAGACAAATGCAAAAACTAAAGCCTGGCTGAAGTTGAGACAGATTGTCTTTTTCATCAACAACACTTTTAAAATTATATGCTATATTTAATATCACAATTCAAATCATTATGTCTACATATATGGAGCACAGAGTGAAAGTTTTGATGAGCATGTGAAAAAAGGAAATGTGGGGTTGTGTTATTGCCCTGTCTATGGGAAATAAAGGCAGACAAAAAGTTGAAATTTGTCTCTTCCCGATCCCCAAACAAAATCGCAGAAGCAGTTTTCCAAATAATGTAGAATATATTTATAACAACATGAAATAACAAACCTAAAGACTTCAGGCCAATACAATAATCAAAATAATATCACTCAGTGATACGCAGTTTGTGTAATAAGAGCTTCCTGAACTGCCTTTTCCTCTTGAGTATTGATCAAGGATTCATGTGACTTAATAAAAACATGTTTGTGTTTGCAGGGTTCAGTACCAGGGACAGAGATCAGAGTCTGGAGTCTCCAGCTGTCTGTCTATGAAGAGTGACCTGTCCAAAGATTATCCTCTAAACTTCAGTAATGAACCTGGACCCTCAGACACACAGTAAGTGAACTGATACTAACTCATTCAGCTCGTAGCGTTTTTTTTTTTTTTAAATAATGGGGTTATATGTGAAATAAAGGCAGACAAAAAGTATGAATCGAGAAGCCTGGTACAAGCGGAGTGACTGCACCTACTCCCCGGGCTTGTGAGGTAAACCAGGCCTGCTGCAGCGGGGAGACCCCCGGCCCCTGACAGGACTACCAACGCGCAATGGGAGCCACGAATGAGAATGGAGCGGCTGTGTCATCCAAGTGGACCCGTGTGGTGAAGGAGGGTTTCCGGTTAAAACATGCCACTGGGAAGTCTCCTATGCCATCCAAACCCCGCCTGAACCCCTCTAGAGAGAAGAAGACCAGCGGGATTGTTGGATCGGGTGCTGGGGAAGCATACAAGCCATAACAACAAAGTCTGAGTGTTTTTGTTACACACTTCTCGCCTGACTTGGAGCCGGACTCACTGGCTAGTTACTTGAAAGAGAAACAAGGCCGTGACGTCACTTGTGAAAAGATAGACTCTGTACAGACCCGGTTCAGTTCATTCAAAATAACCGCCGTATGCAGAGAGGTGGCTGAAATGTATGAGCCGCAGCTGTGGCCTGAAGGGACTTTTGTGAGGCGCTTCTTTGAGGTGCGCAAACCCAGGGTTGCCGCAGGTCCAGTGGGTGATCATGCACGGAACGTGGTGTCTGTGAACGAGACTGTAATGTAGGTATGTCTGTGTCTCTTATGACCGGTTTTAGAGTTGTGTCATACAACCCGCGTGGCCTGCGCCTCGGACATGGGGCAGGGGACAAAGCGCAGCAAATTGTAATTGACAAGCTCTTGGAGAACACAGACATCTTGTGCATACAAGACATTTTTTTAGCGAAACAAGACCTAGATCAACTGAACTCTGTCAATAATGACTTACATGGGGCAGGGGAGTCTACAACAGATCTAAGCACTGGAATGCTGCAGGGAAGACATCCTGGGGGAGTGGCCATACTTTGGCATAAGAAACCAGCAGTTTGTGTAATAACAGCTTCCTGAACTGCCTTTTCCTCTTGAGTATTGATCAAGGATTCATGTGACTTAATAAAAACATGTTTGTGTTTGCAGGGTTCAGTACCAGGGACAGAGATCAGAGTCTGGAGTCTCCAGCTGTCTGTCTATGAAGAGTGACCTGTCCAAAGATTATCCTCTAAACTTCAGTAATGAACCTGGACCCTCAGACACACAGTAAGTGAACTGATTGTTCTAGGAGAGTGGATATAAATGGAGTAGTAATTTTCAATTAGACTGAATGTTAAATTCCAATAGAAAAGCATTAACACTTTTACTGTTCTCTGTGACTATCTGTGGACAAATCTGGATATTTGTTTTAGCATCAACAAATAATGTATTAATAAAGAAATGTTCCATAGGAAGATAACTCCAGAGTGTGCAGAAAGATCCACAACCAGACCTGGACTGCGGACAGACAGTCAGACCAGCACTATACAAAGTAACACTTAAGATCTTTCATGTCATCTTTTGATGTCATCATGTCTGAAATAATATGGTTTGAATCCAACATGGATGACACTGCAATGTTAGGCCTTATGCAGAGAGGCAAGAGCACTGTCGCTTGTCTGCCTCCAGTAGTAGACTCAACGATTTGGCCATAGTCAGAATTTACCATACATGTTCATGGTTTGAATTTAAAACCATTACTGTACTGTACTGTCACCTGTTCTTTGTTTTGTCTCTTCTTTAGTGAGTGCTGATCTGCAGGAGGTTTTAGATGAACATAAGATCAGTCTAAAGAGGAGCTGTGAACATGTGACTGAAGGAACTGATCAAACAGGAAGTGGAACTCTCCTCAACAGGATCTACACTGAGCTCTACATCACAGAGGGACAGAGTGAAGAGGTTAATACCCAACATGAGGTCAGGCAGCTTGAGACCGCTTCCAAGAAGAAGAACCTCCATGACACTCCAATCAAGTGCCACAACATCTTTAAAGCCTTACCCGACCAACAGGGACCTATCAAACACATCAGAGTCGTCCTGACGAATGGCGTCGCTGGAATTGGAAAAACCTTCTCAGTGCAAAAGTTCACTCTGGACTGGGCTGAGGGCTTAGAAAACCAAGATGTCAGTCTGCTGATTACGCTATCATTCAGGGAGCTGAACTTGATCAAAGACAAGCAGTACAGTCTTCTCAAGCTGCTCCATGATTTCCATCCTACATTACAGAAGGTCACAGCAGAGAAACTTGCTCTCTGTAACGTTTTGTTCATCTTTGACGGTCTGGATGAAAGCAGGCTTTCACTGGATTTCCACAACAATGTGGTTGTGTCTGATGTCACACAGGAGTCTTCAGTCAATGTGCTGCTGAAAAACCTCATCCAGGGGAATCTGCTTCCCTCGGCTCTCATCTGGATAACTTCCCGACCTGCAGCAGCCAATCAGATCCCTCCTACTTGTGTTGACAGGTTAACAGAAGTACGAGGCTTCACTGACCCTCAGAAGGAGGAGTACTTCAAGAGGAGATACAGTGATGAAGAGCTGTCCAGCAGAATCATCTCACACATCAAGACATCCAGAAGCATCCACATCATGTGTCTTATCCCAGTCTTCTGCTGGATCACTTCTACAGTTATGGAGCACATGTTGACTACAGACCAGAGTGGAGAGCTGCCCAAGACCCTGACTGATATGTTCTTACACTTTATGTTGGTTCAGACTAGGAGGAAGAAGCAGAAGTATGACGGGAGACGTAAGACGAGTCCACAGGAGCTGACGGAGGCTGACAGGGAAGTTCTTCTGAAGCTGGGGAGGTTGGGGTTTGAACAACTGCAAAAAGGAAACGTCATGTTCTACCAAGAAGACCTGGAACAGTGTGGTCTGGATGTCACAGAGGCATCGGTATACTCAGGAGTTTGTACCGAGATCCTTAAAAGAGAAAAGAGTGTGATTTTTGAGAAAGCAGTCTTCTGCTTTGTTCATCTGAGCATTCAGGAGTTTCTGGCTGCAGTCTACATGTACCACTGTTTCACCAACAACAACACAGAGGTACTGGAGGGTTTCCTGGGAAAAAACTGGGACACATATAATAAATCCCTGGATGTCTTCCTGAGGAGAGTCATGGAGAAATCTCTCAAAAGTAAAAATGGCCACCTGGACCTGTTTGTCCGCTTCCTTCATGGCCTCTCTCTGGAGTCCAACCAGAGACTCTTAGGAGGCCTGCTGGATCCAACAGAAAAGAGGCCAGAAACGATCCAAAATCGCTTAAGAGGCCTGCTGGGTCTAACGGACAACAGTCAAGAACAAAGGCAGAAGAAAGGCAAGGAAATCATCAAGAGAGTCATCAACAACCTGAATGAGATGACCAGTTCTAAGATCTCTCCTGACAGAAGCATCAACATCTTCCACTGTCTGACGGAGATGAACGACCTCTCAGTTCATCAGGAGATCCAAAAGTTCCTGAAGTCAGCGAACAGATCAAAGATGGAACTCTCTGAGATCCACTGCTCTGCTCTGGCCTACATGCTGCAGATGTCAGAGGAGGTTCTCAATGAGTTCGACCTGAAGACGTACAACACATCAGACCAGGGACGACTTAGACTGATTCCAGCTGTTAGGAACTGCAGAAAGGCTGTGTAAGTCCAGATGTGAATAATAGTATTAACCAGTGTAGATTAGTTCTATACATATACACATTATAAAAGCTTTTATTCTTCTTATTCTTGAAATAGTGTTCCACTTGTTAATTCAAGAAATTGTTGGTTGCATTTTGTCACAGATGGTCTTGAGCTTTCTGAGATGCTGAGTGCAGAAAATGCCGGCGTTTGGCTATTGTGTTTACAGCTCTTAATGAGATTTAAAACAAAGATCACATAGCTGCAGAGGAAAATTATTATTTCAGGTCAAACATTGAGATAGGATAAACTGAATCAGGAAATGTTAAAGTGTTCTGTCATCTGTCTTTCTTTCATGATGTCATTGTCATTACAGACTTTCTAAATGTGAACTCTCAGAAGCTCACTTTGAAGTTGTGGCCTCGGCTCTGAAGTCCAACCCCTCTGATCTGATAGAGCTGTACCTGAGTGACAATGATCTGAAGGATTCAGGAGTGAAACTTCTCTGTGCCGGACTGGAGAGTCCAAACTGCCGACTGGAGACACTGAGGTCAGTTCACTGACTGGAGCTTATATAGTGTTTTGTGTTTATTCAGTTGATCGATGTTTTAAAGTTTTGGTTCATGAAATGTTTGACGGACAGTTTTGTCACATTGTGGTCCATCAGTCATTGGAGATGATGTCAGTACTGGTGAGGCTGTAGAGTAGCCTGGCTCCGCCCGCCTACCTTCTTCCGCTCAATTTCCATTTTACTTCAGTAGTCAGTCTTGGTCTGAGGCGTATTAGTGGGATTTTGCTCGAACAGATTTTTGTGCGGTCCAATCAGCGAACGGAGCGAGTGGCTGAGAGCGATGATGTGGAAGTCGTGCTCCAGTTTCAGTTGAATGCTGCGTTCCTTTATACTCGGAATTCGGAAATTTCCGACTTGGTAGTTCCGAGTTCCGACCTGTCTGTGTTCCAGTGCATCTGCTCGGGAAAGTATGGATGCCTACAACCTTTCTCATCCAAATAACCAAACGTTAGGCTCTAGCAAGTTACCGTTGCTAGGTACCGAGTTCCTAGTACAACTGGAACACACTGTCAGAAGCTCAATAAGATATCATCATGTTCCACAACAACACAATTATAAAGTCACTCCGGTCATTGTAGAGAAAAGCTCATTGATTTGGACAAAGTCATGTTGAGTTACACAATAAAACCTGAACACATCTGATGCATTGTCACATTTCTATACTGAAGATCCTCCCAACAAATATTTCTTTTTACATTGAAAACGTTTAACTTGTATGTTCATGTAAACTTTTGAAATTAATGAATGAAAACGTTTACTAGTTGAAGTAACAATTTTTTTTTGGTTAAAATTAATTTAATTCATTTTAAAACACACACACACACACACACACACACACACACACACACACACACACACACACACACACATACAAACATTGTTTCAAAACTTACATTATTTATTCTTTATTCAGATTGTGGGACTGCAGTTTGTCAGAGATCAGCTGTGCTTCTCTGGCCTCAGCTCTGAAGTCCAACCCCTCCCATCTCAGAAAGTTGGTTCTGGGTGAGAACAAGCTGCAGGATTCAGGATTGAAGCTGCTGTGTGGTTTTCTGGAGAGTCCACTCTGTAGACTGGAGACTCTGAGGTCAGGTCACTGACTGTAACTATTGTAGATCGTATATAAATGAACAATTTAACCTAATTATGTAAAAACTTAATTAACATCCATAAAGTTATACATTTTCTTTGTTCATATTTTCATTTCTCTTGTGCAGTCACAAAATAAAGTAGATGTATGTATATCATTTTGGGTAAACTGTCACATATTAATAGCGAAGAATCCCCCAACTAATATTTTTGTTTACATTGAAAACGTTTACTAGTTCAAGGAGATTTTTTTTTAAAGTTCTCCTTAATTTCAGTTTGTTTTAACAAATAATATCTGATCATTGATTTTGATCCTTCAGAACCCACACCCACCCACCCACGCACGCATGCACACATATCTATGCACGCACGCACACACACACACACACAGACACACACACACACACACACACTGTATTTAAACTCAAAATAACTTCTTAAATTCTTTATTCAGATTGTGGCGGTGCAGTTTGTCAGAGATCAGCTGTGATTCTCTTGCCTCTGCACTGAAGTCCAACCCCTCCCATCTTGGAGAGCTGAATCTGAGCCACAACAAGCTGCAGGATTCAGGAGTGAAGCTGTTGTGTGGTTTTCTGGAGAGTCCACACTGTAGACTGGAGACTCTGGGGTCAGTTGACTAACATCCATATTTTTTATTTTTATTTATCCTTTATTTAACCAGGTTAGTCTCATTGAGATTAAAATCTCTTTTACAAGAGAGACCTGGCCAAGCTGTACAGCAGAACACAGTTACACATAAAACACAATACAAAATACAAGTTCGATATTAAGAGCAGTTGTAAAACATAAAAAAATAAGATTATTAACTAAAAACATTCACAATTTCCAGGTTGTCATAAAGTCGTACATTTCCTAGTTCATATTTTCATTTCTCTTGTATAAAGTATAGTCTGCAGTTACAAAGAAAGTAAATGTATGTTCATAATTTTTGGTAAATTGTCAAAATTTTTAAGAGGAAATATTTATTTTTTTCCATTTTAGTTTGTTTGTTAGCAAATACTATCTGATCATCGTCTGTTCCTTCAGAACACACACACACACGCACGCACGCACGCACGCACGCACACACACACACACACACACACACACACACAGTCTCTAAACGTACATCATTTATTCTTTATTCAGATTGAGTTCCTGCAGGTTGTCAGAGATCAGCTGTGCTTCTCTGGCCTCATCTCTGAAGTCCAACCCCTCCCATCTCAGAGAGCTGGAGCTGTATGGAAACAACCTGCATGATTCAGCAGTGAATCCTCTGTCTGATCTTAAGAAGAGTCCACACTATAGACTGGAGACTCTGAGGTCAGTGGAGGGTTGGTCAGAAAGCTGCTCTTTATACTGGATGTGCTCATGTGATTTGTGACTTCTGTTGTCTGTCTTCTCTCAACAGATGGAGGTCTCAGTGAGTGACTGACTGACTGATCATCAAGGTGTGTGTCCTGATGATCTAGAGCTTGAAGCAGCAGCTTGTGCTTGTGATAACCCTATCTGCTGTGTAGTTATCTATCATCTGACAAATTCAACCGTGGGTTTCTAGATTCTGTACATTTATTTCCTCTCTTGTTCTTAAATTGGACAGGGCAGTTATAGTTGAGGGTTTTACCATTTATATTCATAAATATATTTTTATATACGATCTTTCAAATGCATTTGCCACACATTTTTATATATTGCAAGATCTTTTAACCTTGTTTTTTTTTCTTGTTAGTGTATTGTCTTTATGTGTCTTTGTTTTATTGTAATAAAAAAAAACAGAATGCCCAAACCAACCAAGTAAAGTAAGAGCTGCTGAGTAAAAGTGCTGGCTGTTTTCAACACGATGTTTAAGCATAAGGCTTAATTAGCTCTTACAATTATTATTATTATAAATAGGGTATACGTTACTGAATAGGTGAGCAAAGTAAAGCCTGTGTTTTAATGGGGCTGCTTATTACGTTGTGGTCTTGAAGTGGTTTTCCATGTAATTTATATATCCGTCTCATCACTGGTTGTTTTCACTGGGAGGCTCAGTTCATAACTTCTGCTGCAGTGGATTGTGGGTCAGAACCTCCATAAAGCTGCTGGTTTCAACGCTAAAAATCACCACCGGATGTAGTAGGACATTGGGTATTTTTCAGCATGCTGCTTGTGTGTGTGTGTGTGTGTGTGTGTGTGTGTGTGTGTGTGTGTGTGTGTGTGTGTGTGTGACTGTGTGTGTGTGTGTGTGACTGTGTGTGTGTGTGTGTGTGTGTGTGTGACTGTGTGTGTGTGTGACTGTGTGTGTGTGACTGTGTGTGTGTGTGTGCGCTGGTGGGTGTTTTTTGTTTGTTTTTTGTTTCTCCCATAATGAATGTTATAGGAATGCATTGGCCAAAGGTTTATATGAAAGACTGTATAAATAAAATATTTGTTATCGACTGTCTTCCCACTGAGGCGATGAACCAAAATATGATCAAGCATCACGTTTGATGTGAACACAGCTTTACATGTTTCACTTTGTGTCATGAAGAATAAAACATAGAATATATACTGTAAAAGTTACACCTGTTTGAATAAAATTATGGAAGAAAATAAGTATGTTATTTCAGGATTTGTAAGAAAGCAGAACTAGGTTACTTTGCAAACAGTCCAATTTTATCAATGAAACTTTATACCACAACTGCTGAACAGAATAGCATGCTGTTTTCAACACTAAAAATCTCGGCCGGATGTACTAGACATCTAGGTATTTCTAACCATCCTAAATCTGGCCACAAGAATTGGGACATCCTAAATCTTTTTTCTACCACACTAAATATGCTAGTAGATTGTATGGGGAATGCAGGGAAAGTATTTATTATATGAATGCATTGTGGGAAAATGGGCCATCTTTTCTTTCCCATTTCTAAATCAGTGAATCTGTGTTCGATCTCTGGGTCTGCTTCTGAGAGCTGTGGGCTGGCACTTAACAGAACAACTTACACCTGGCAGCTTGATAAAGAGAGAGCAATCAGTCCCCTTGTCATCCTGGATTGACATTTGTGCAATTGACTAATCCAAAGTGCCCAGACTAGACTTTTTATCAAGGCTGGCTTTTTCAATCTTTCTGGATATCTGAATTACATTGTAATGCAACAGGCCACTGGTTAATATGGTTATATCTACAGGCTTGCATAAAGGGAAAGGAAAACTATTTTACTTTGCAAACAGTAACAATTTTTTATCAATGAAACGTCATACCACGTCTGCTGCAGCAAAATATACATTTATTGATCCAAACATACATTCATTCTGTGGAATAGGATCCCATGTAGTCGTTGAGATATCGATAAATATACAGTCGACAGGATCCAGGCATTTGAAAACAGAAAAAATAAGGAAAAAATAAGGAATTCTCACATCTTTACGGCGGTCCCTTGAATGTACACAGACCCTGCATTCCAAATCTCATACTCTTTCTTTTTTCTATTCTACATACTACATCTGACCATAAACATAATCTAGTTAAGATGCAGTAGGCATAGAACTGGGACATACTTTTACTTATTTATTTAATCATAACATTGCGCCTTGATCTTGCCTCTTGCTTTTATATCCGTCGCATCCCCGTTTGTTTTCATGCGGAGGCTTCGTCGATGTGACGTCACTTCACGTGCACGAGTAGGAGCCGCCCCTTGAGTTGGGAAGGTCTATTGATCGTGGCCAGACCCTCTATCCTTCAAGGAATCAGGGTCTGGATTTCCAGAATCGCCCAAATAGTATAGGGATTGGAACGCAGTCAGAATATCTACTGAAAAACAAGTCCGCTTAATACTGATTTTATTAATTTAAAGGTCTAGTCAGTGATTCTGGAGAACACTTGTTGTCAAAATCACTTTTTGTCAAAGTCGGTTAATATCTCCTCACAATCCTCTACCTGTCTGTACTGTGTCCACACTGAAAACATCCAGTGTTTAAACACAGCCTAGGCTCTGTAAACGGGCCTGTTTTTTAAGCTATGGTGTCTCCCTTTGTTTACATATCAGTTCACAGAGCCTAGGATGTGTATATATGCAAGAATATTTGTTCAGCGCAAACACAGTAAAGACAGGTAGCAGATCATGAGGAGATATACACTGATTTTGACAACAAGCGTTCTCCAGAATCACTCAGTGCGTTTACATGCAGACTCATAATCGGGTAAATAAACAAATAAGACTTCAACAGGACCTTTATCCGATCTACTTCGCACACAAATCGGCACATTATCGAATATTTGAAAGGCCATGTATACTCAGACAAGTGACGGGGTCCGTTCGAGTGGCAAGTTCGGTATATGTGATAATCCAATCCAGTTGTCCCATGGAAACGCACTGAATGACTCCACCTTTAAACGTTGAAACTCCTTATTTTTTCTGACATAATCAACAAATGCAACAGGATAAAATATGACAGTTACTCTAATAACTTTAATATTGAGATGATTCAGAGTCTTTAAAAATATAGAAATCTGGTTCTTAGATAAGACATATTGACAACTTGTATTGAGCAGCTTCTCTGTAATAAGAGTAACTTAGTTTATAACATCCACGTGAATTATTTTTATATTTTCTTAAAAAGTGCTCCGAGGAACTTTTAGTGTGTGTTGATTCTAGCGCCCCCCTTTGGACAAAAGCAGTAGTGTTTTACCACGCCAGCTGTTGTTCCTGGGTGAGCATGTACCCATGACAAAGGCATTAAGAAAAACTAGATAAAAATAGCATTCTTTGCACTGATGGTCTCGTTTTGCTGTTACATGTAATTTATGATCATCAGAGGAAAAATTAAACTGTTTCAGAAATATTTAAAAGTTCCTCGTAGCACCTTTTAAAGATTCCTCTTACAAAAGCAGCAGGTAACACATCACAACTCAACCAAGAAAACGAAACTTATTGTTAATTTAATGCTTTTGAATGTTCATATATATTTATATTTATTTATATATATTTATACTGTAAATCACATTTCTTCGCCCACCCAATAGTTATCTGCAGCTGACACCACATAGTCCATGACTCCTACAACTGACTAAAGCACAAACACAAGGCAAGTTATTGAGGAGTTTATCAATTGGTAAATGGTAAATGGACTTAACTTACTTAATATAGCACTTTTTTAGCCGTTTTTCTCAGCCCCAAAGCGCTTTACATTTCTTATCACACACACACACACACACACACACACACACACACACACACACACACACACACACACACACACACATACACTTATACACCGATGACAATAATCCAATTGTGTCCTTGAGCAAGGCACAATAGCCGTCATTGTTTTATTAAAGGTGCTCTGAGGAACTTTCAGTATGTGTGATTTCTAGCGCCCATCTTTGTACAAATAAAGCGGTAGTGTTTTTTTCTACGCCAGCTGTTGTTCCTGGGTGAGTGTATAGCCCTTGAAAAAGAGTCTCCGGTCTCAATGGGATGTACATGTATAAATAAAGGCTATAAAAACATATATATATATATATATCGGCCTGTGTAAGTTCCAGGGTTTTAAAGAGAGTGGATTTGTGGCCGGTAGTAAAATGTTGGCTGAACAATTAACGGAACAATTCTCACTAAGGACTTCGCGCCCGTTTGTTTCCCATCAAAGAGACTTTCATGGAGGCATGTATAGCAGGTTTTAAACTGGCAAAGGCTTTATGGGAAATGCTTAAACACATTTCTTAGACCTTAGGGACCCACACAGAGAGGATTTTTGAGCGACACTGAACTGTGTTTCCTATTAAAAACTCTTTGGTAGTGAAAATGTCATAGTTGCTGAAATTTCTGGGACAATTTTTTGATGGGAATTTGTTTGTACCACAATCATCTAAAGACATTTGAATATCAAAGTAAGTTTAATTTAAATGTATTATTATTATTATTATTATTATTATTATTATTATTATTATTATTATTATTATTATTATTATTATTATTATTATTATTATTATTATTATTATTATTATTTCTTGATTATAAATATTTTTTTCTTTTCTGATTGGTTTTATGTAATATTCTAATATCTTGAGATAGTGGATTTTTGATTACATGAGCTGTAAGCCGTGATCATCAAATTAATGTTAGGGTTAATGCGGGCGACTGTGGCTCAGTTGGTAGAGCGGGTCGGCCGATGATCAAAGGGTTGGAGGTTCGATCCCCACCCTGCCACCTGTGTCATGGTTGTTGTGTCCTTGGGCAAGACGCTTCACCCACCTTGCCTCGTGTGAATGTCGATAGTTAGCCTGCTAGCGGTGTATGAATGTGTGTGTGAATGGTAACGTGAGAAAGGAAAACAGGTCTCCCTTGAAAAAGAGTCTTCGGTCTCAATGGGATTTACCAGGTTAAGAAGAATGCACACATTTCACTCTTTTGTAAATTACTAGAAATGTGCAAAAACTAAATGTTGGAACAGTAATTTTTATGATATTTTTAGATGCTATTCAGCTCTACATTGCTATCACTCAAGACCAGATCATTCTCTTTCCATATGTATCTTTGTTTAAAGGTGAAGTAAGCGATTTATTTATGTTAATATAAGTGTTAAATTGCTCTTTATTCGTACAGTGATCACTCAATTAAAGGAATACTTCACCCATACGGAACCAGCGTTCTATCATTATAAAATCACTATTATAATATAATGAATGAGGTTTTTCTTCCCTCTGTCTTCCCTCAGTCTTCCCTTGGCCCAGCTGTCCTGTTAATCCTAACCCTTACTGTGATGTCACAGTAAGGAAAATGTAGGGTAGACAGTGAGACCATAAAACACTCTTTCTGCCTTTTCTCAGGCTAGGATGATCTGATTAAATTTTTTTTGCACATTTACACTAAATAGGATCTCCAAATTCAATACACCTTCATATTCCCACCGGTGAAGTAGGTCTTTAAGGTGAGTGCTTAATTTTACTTGTGTCTTTTGAAAATTTAACGAGAAATATGCATTCACCATATGTCAGAATCGTTATTTTGATGGTATATTCAGCAGCTCGACGTAGTTATCACTCAAGATAAAACAATTCTCTTTCCATGTGAACATTCGATTTATCCACAGAACGGAAGATTTTGATTTACTATGACATATCTTCTTGGAAGGAGACATTTGACTCATATGTCAAACGGATCACAAAGAATTATTTTTTCTTTTTCCAAGTCATACCATTTAACTAGATTGTTCATTTTGATTTTTCCCATAAACAAAATAAAATGTTGAGTGGGTCTTCGATTAGGTTTTAAGGTTGCCTGTTGAAACATGACAGTTTGTTTGGGTGGAAAAATGTGACTCCTCGTTCAAAATATACATACTTTTTGTTCCTATTCATAACCTTTAACTAAATTGTTCACAGAGACACAGACAGACAGATGGAGATGCACGCATGCACGCACACACACACACACACACACACACACACACACACACACACACACACACACACACACACGACCCCGCCCCCCTCACACACACACACACACACACACACACACACACACACACACACACACACACACACACACACACACACACACACACACACACACAGTTTAGATTCTTCCAGTAAACAAGCTTTCTGTCTAGTGGCCTTTATCAATAAGATTTTAAAAGGTTGTGTTCAAGGTCGATTGGAAAAAAAACGAAATCATAAACAAAGGGTTTTTTAGTGTCTGATTCCAAACGAAGCCCTTTGATGATGTCAGCTGACTTGATGTTCCAACATGTGTCTGGCGTCGTGGCGATGGTCGTTAGGGGTCCGTTGTGCCGTTGGTTACGTTGCCAGCGCTGTTGCTGTTGTTGTTGTTGTTTTGGTTTCGTAGGAGCCGGAGACGTTTCCTCTCTCTCTTTCTGCCCAGTCCAACTTTTCTATTCGTTTTTCTCTCTGACGGATAGAAAGAAAGCAAAGAGAAAAAACATTAAGTATGTTTGTTTATTGACAATTTTTTTTGTGTAGGCCTACGTTACATATGAATCAATCACATATTCAAAGTGTAAACATAAAAGAAGGAGAAAGAGCATTAATAAAATAAACATAAAATAATTTACATAAAATAAGTGGAAAATTCCTCCTTTTTTTCACCACTTTACTATTTGTTTTTCACATAAAAAAATAGAATAAAAAAATAAAAGTAGGCTACCACTATGTCGCACTGGGAGCCCTGTAAAAACTGTGTAAAGATCGTTGATAAATGGTTTAAGATCATTTGTGTTAGACGAATATGAGAACAGTATTTTTACACAGACACAGAATAGCTTAAAGATGCTTAGGTCTATTTACAGTGGCTACGAGGAACAGTCCAACTTTGCTATTCGTTTTTCTCTCTGACGGATAGAAAGGGAGAAACACAGTGAATGATATAAATATCCTTAAAGAGTCTGATGAATTTAAGGATTACGTGAAAAAAAATCCTCCTTTTATTTTATGCTAAAAAGGGGCCACAAAATATTAACAAGGAGAGAGAGAGAGAGAGAGAGAGAGAGAGAGAGAGAGAGAGAGAGAGAGAGAGAGAGAGAGAGAGAGAGAGAGAGAGAGAGAGAGAGAGAGAGAGAGAGAGAGACCGAGAGAGACCGAGAGAGACCGAGAGAGAGAGAGAGACCGAGACCGAGACCGAGACCGAGACCGAGACCGAGACCGAGAGAGAGAGAGAGACCGAGAGAGAGACCGAGACCGAGACCGAGACCGACCCCTGGAAAAAAAATAATACATGAAAAATTTAAATTGTAAAAAATGAACCACTACGTCGCACTGGAATAAACTAGTAGCCTAAATATTTTTTTTACACTTTTTTGTGTCGTCCAAACAAGAGTTTCTTCTTCAATCGTCAAACGATCTTAAAATGTCTTTCGTTTGAATTGTATTTTTCATTGTCTATTTGTAAGAAAATGTATAACATTTTAAAGGAAAACTTCACCCATACGGAACC
>NC_137233.1:2793937-2801437 GCF_949987685.1 Ammodytes marinus | reverse complement strand
TTATCTTTAAAAAAAGAGAAGCTGAATTTACTCATATAATGTGTTCTAAGATGTTTTCGTAGACCAACTGGTGACTATTTAGCTCCAAACGTTTGGTTTCAATGCTGGATAATTGAGATCATGATGGTTCCCTAGCTGCCAACAGTTCCCACTTTACTTTATGCACATCTGTTCTTAGTGGTACACTGTAAAACCCAACAAGTTCAGAGTACTCCAAATGTTAGTCGTAACTGATTTTACCCGAAAATAATTGAGTAGTGGTAATAATTATTTTAAGTAACATTAAGAAAAGAAAATACTTGTAATACTAGTGAACATTATGGGGGCGCCTTTAGCTCAGTTGGTAGGGCGTCCCCCCCCTCCCGGGCCGGGCCCAGCAGCAGACCCGGGTTTGATTCCCACCCGCGGTCGTTCTCTGCATGTCACTCCCCTCTCTGCCCCATTTCACCTCTGTCTCTCTGCACTATCAAATAAAGCATAAAAATGCCCAAAAAATATCTTAAAAAAATATAATAATAATAGTGAACATTATGCATTTATTTATAAATATAATAATTTAAAATTCAACATAATTTAAATATTTTATTTATCATTTTCTAATATGTTTAATTGATGCATACTTAATTAAATTGATTTTAGTATAGTCATGATGATCAACTCAAAACATTTAATTGAGAACAACTTATAGCCTGGAAGGGAAATCTACTCAAAAGATAGAAGTGTGCTAAACTCAAAACACCAATAGAAACCCACTCACCAGAATTACAATTTGGTTCCCTAGCTGCCAACAGTACCCACTTTGCCTGGTACACACATCTGTTTTTAGTGGTACAAGACCAATCCACAAAAGGGCCCATCTACACTACCTCGCAGATTCTGTGTCTTACAGTATAAACACATAAGAATGATTATTTTTCAGGGGTGCACTCGTGGTGTAGTGGTTAGACCCCCGCTCCAAAGAGTCTCAGTCCTCTTCACAGCAGACCCGGGTTAGAATCCAGCCCGGGTCGTTCCCTGCATGTCATTCCCCTCTCTGTCTGTCTGTCTGTCTGTCTGTCTGTCTGTCTGCCTGCCTGTCTGTCTGTCTGTCTGTCTGTCTGTCTGTCTGTCAGTCCTCTTCACAGCAGACCCGGGTTAGAATCCAGCCCGGGTCGTTCTCTGCATGTCATTCCCCTCTCTGCCCCATTTCATCTCTGTCTCTACACACTGTCAAATAAAGCATACAATGCCCCGAAAATATTCTAAGAAAAAAAAAAAATATATTTTCAAATGCATGATAAATTTCAATCAGTACCCCCCAGTTACTCCTGTACCTTTACTTGTCTAACCGTGCCACATGCATGACGCAAAACAGCCACTTCAAAATTGGGAGGGAAAAGAAGTTGGGGGCAACAGATGCGCAACATAATATCATAAACCCATCTCTGTATGGGGTGATATGTTTGTATGTACTAAACAGGGCAGACTAATGCAGGACTGTCCATCCCAGCATGTTAGAATCACCACAGACCCTCAACTCAGCTCGCAGCTATTCTACCATCTTGCACCAATACTGTCTATTCAGCAGGCGGAGAAATACATTTGTCTCTTGTTTGACTCTGATTCACCCTGCGTTCCAATCCCCACACTTCCCTACTATTTAGTATGACAGAAAAATATTTAGGATGTCCCAATACAATGCACGTCAATTGTAGTATGCTGAAAAATACATAAATGTCCCACTAACTCCAATAGCATTTTGGAGTATTCGTCTTTATTCTCTCACGTGGCCCTTAAATTCTTCTGTACTTTAGTATGTAGTATGTAGTATGTAGTGTAGTAAAAAGGAAAAGTATGTGATTTGGAACGAAGGGGCAGTTTACAGAGCATCATCTACTTCCTGTAGTTTCTTTCTGTAGTTTTTTTTCCCGCGTGGAGATTCTGACCAATCGTAGAGCAGTTCTACGTTATTGCTCCCGCCCCCCAGACACATCTGACCAATGAATGAATTATCACTTAGTTTATGACGCAGTAGTTTGGTAGTAGTAACTCTGCAGCAATACTTAAGAGGTACAGTAATAGCAGACATTCCCTCACATGCATTCAGCTCACATTTGACTTCAGGATAAGTACAGTAAGAGGAAAAATGAGATTTTTTTCAAACAAACACCAAACAATTTGCCTTTATTTGACCTTTGAGAGACGAATACAGCTCCGGAAAAAATGAAGAGACCACTCCAAATGTTCAGTGTTTCTTGTTTTACTCTTTATAGGCAAATGTTTGAGTAGAATGAACATTTTGGTTTTATAATATAAACTACTGACAACATTTCTACCAAATTCACAATGAAAATATTGTCATAATAACAATAAGTAATGTAGAGATGAAGATTTAAGAACAATCCAGACTGGTCTCTTAATTTTTCCGGAGCTGTATATTCCTCAGTCTGATTTCCATTTACCAAGGTCCCGGAGGTTGAAGAGTCTTACCCATTCAATGTCTCCAAAGACGCCCCAGGGCTTAGCTTTAGTTTTTTTGGGCCTTTTTTTACGTCTCAATTAGCCGTGGCGTGTGTTGTTGTGTCGGGCCTGTCAGACATGGACGTTACCTCACATCCTCACAGGACGAAACCTGGATAATTTCACCGATGTCTCGCCAAAAAAATACCAACGATAAAGTCACCACATGTCTGTAAATGGAGCTGGTCCAGGAAACTGTCTCCTGGTAGCATCATCACAGACTGGAAAACTGACTGTCTAGCATCTGTAGCCGTGGGAGATAGACAGTACACTTTTATCTTAGTGTTGTCCATTATTCTGACCTGTAACTTTGCTTTTTAAATAGTTTTTTATTCAACTGTTGCCTGTGCACTTTGTTTCATTGTTGTTAGATTGTAAATTAGCTTTTTAATCCAACTGTGGGAGTTTATACTTTGTTTGATTTTAGTTTTGAGTTTATTAGTAAGTTTTTTTTTTTTAAGATATTTTTTTGGCATTTTTATGCTTTATTGATAGTGTAGAGACAGAGTTGAAATGGGGCAGAGAGGGGGAGTGACATGCAGAGAACGACCGCAGGCTGGAATCGAACCCGGGTCCGCTCCTGGCCGAGGCCCGTGGGGGGGACGCCCTACCAACTGAGCTAAGGGCACCCCCGTAAGTTGTTTTTTTTAAAGATTTTTTTGTGGCATTTTTCTTGCTTTATTTGACAGTATGTAGAGACAGAAGAACAAAATCTTCTGTTGTCCCTTCAAAGTATCCCCTTTGGACGTCCCCGTGTTTTGTCTTGTGACCCATCAAGACAAATAAATCGTCTCACGACTAGTTGCGCGTGTCAGTGAGTTGATTGATGTGAACCGGTCGGATGAAAACATTTGAAATTGCCAAGTCTATCCATGTGAATCCATATTCTTTCATATTCTTTTTCACATATTTTTTGTTGTTGAAAGATTGGCGTGTGTATGTTCGCACACACAGACTCAACAGATTGATTGGTCCCAGTCATCAGCACAGCAGCCCTGTTTTGTGCAATATTGTTTAAGCCTCATATTGTGTTTTGAACTTGTTCTTGGCTAGCTAGCCGTAGCGTGCAGAGCAGTGGGTATGCTGAGGAGGGACCCAGCCTGGCCTTCATTTTTTGTTTTATTGCATTTAGTACATTAAACACCGAAACACAGCTGCAGCATGTACTCTCTCCTCCCAAGAGGAATCACTTGTACGAATTAAGGGCTTTTGCTTTTATTTTTCAGCTTTCAGAGGAGAGAGAGAGACACACACACACACTCACTCACTCACTCACTCACTCACTCACTCACTCACTCACTCACTCACTCACTGACTGACTGACTGACTGACTGACTGACTGACTGACTGACTGACTGACTGACTGACTGACTGACTGACTGACTGACTGACTGACTGACTGACTGACTCACTCACTCACTCACTCACTCACTCACTCACTCACTCACTCACTCACTCACTCACTCACTGACTGACTGACTGACTGACTGACTGACTGACTGACTGACTGACTGACTGACTGGCTCGCTCGCTCACTCACTCGCTCACTCACTCACTCACTCACTCACTCACACACAGCTTCAGTTTCATATTATGATTTAGTTATTTATTCGTTCTTTTGACCTTTATAGCATTTCAAACACAACTTACTGTTAGCACTAATGGAACTATTATTAATGATGGACATTTGGAAGCTGAATCTCGGCCAAAGTTGTTTTAGCCTGTTGCTGTAATAAAGATGAGAGACAGATGTGTGTTGCTGGACTTGACACACACACACACACACACACGCGCACACACACACACACACACACACACACACACACACACACACACACACACACACACACACACACACACACACACACACACACACACACACACACACACACACACACACACACACTTGACCACCGTTTCCTTCCAGTTTTACATTTGTGTTTCACTGCGTCATAAAACACCAGCGATTTCAGCTTCTTTCAATTTTATAGCAGCGGAAATGCATTATAATGGATTGGATTTATATAGCACATTATTTCAAGGATCTCAAAGCGTTTTACAGGGTTCCAGATTCCATTCATTCACACACATAGTAGCTGCCAATTCCCCTCAGACCACCACCTCAAACTACAGCATACACATTCACACGAGGCAAGGTGGGTGAAGTGTCTTGCCCAAGGACACAACAACCATGACACAAGTGGCAGGGCGGGGATCGAACCGCCAACCCTTGGATCATTGGCCGACCCGCTCTACCACCCGAGACACACTGCCTCTCTCTCTGTCTGTCTTATAAAGTTGAGTGATTCACTCAGACTTTTAGGAGATTATCACCACCATAAATATGAACTAATAAGCTTTCACACTAACACCAAACATCTGTCTGTGGCCACAAACAGCATCTTAAAAATATATTCAGCTCCGGAAAAAAATAAGAGACCAGTCCAAATGTTCAGTGTCTCTTGTTTACTATTTATAGGCATATGTTTGAGTAGAATGAACATTTTGGTTTTATAACATAAACAACTGACAACATTTCTACCAAATTCACAATAGAAATATTGTCATTGAGAGCATTTTCAATAAGTAATGTAGCGTATACCCATGACAAAGGCATTAAGAAAAACTATATAAATATAGCATTCTTTGCACTGATGGTCTCGTTTGCTGTTACATGTGATTTATGATCATCAGAGGAAAAATTAGACTGTTTCAGAAATATTACTACTCATAGCTACTTTAAAGGAGCTGTAAGCGGAATGGTTCTTTTAGCTAACTTCCTGTCAGTTACTGCAGTTAGCAGTCCCCTCGCTCGTCCCTACGTCATCACATTAATGCACTGCGGTCTTCAAGCAGTGAGTTATCTAGCATCATCTCAGATCCATAAGTGTGATAAAACATGATAAAAACCATCAAAACAGACATTGGGAAGGATTTTTACCTGCTCCGCCATTGTAGGCGCATAAACATTCACCCATCTGTTGCTCTGGCGTGCACCGGCAGTGAGACCATGGAGTGAGACGGGTATCGGTTTGTAGCGTTCTCTCTTGTGATTGGATATTAATTTCGGGGTTCCTTCAATAAGTTTATTTGCCGATTACGTGCAGAGCAGCTGACTGAGAGATCGGCTTTATGAAACGTGCACATTATGTAAGTGATCACTGTATGAATAAAGAGCGATTTAACACTTATATTAACATAAATAAATCGCTTACTTCACTTTAACGTTGTGTCCTATCTGAACATGTGTGGTAGTTTGAGAGAGAAGAGTAATCAAGAGGGATCAGCTCACATGACGACCTGTTACTTCCTGAAGTGTCTGAATAGGAAACTAAACAAGCCGGTGCCATCAGCCTCAGCCATGCAGTCAGGCTGAGGGAAGAGCGTCTTGACAAATATACACACACACACACACACACACACACACACTCACACTGTTATGTGCCAGATCTGTGCCTTGTTTTGCAGAGTTCCTGAAGCCCCTCCCTCACCTCGTTGACTGCCACCTGAGCTGCCTATTTAAGCTGGAAGCTTAATTGACTCACTCTCTCCAGCCAGGGCCAGCAGCATGGCTCCCATTCACCCTTTTTGTTAAACCTTTTTGTTACAATAAACTCACTTTTCTTACACCTTTAACTTGATTTGATGGTTAATTGTTGCTTCCCCGAGCCGGGTTGTAACACACACACACACACACACACACACACACACACACACACACACACACACACACACACACACACACACACACACACACACACACACACACACACACACACACAGGTATATGGTTGCCATCACCTTCAGTCATGCAGTAAGGCTGAGGGGAGAGTGTCTTGTCCGGTTCACGCTAGAATAATCAGGGAACAAAAGGCACATCTGCAGAGTCTCCGGCCCTGTTGGCTGATGGCTGAAGACTGTCTTTGGTGTGAATGAATGGAACCTGGAACCCTGTAAAGTTCTATGACTGTGTGTGAATGAATGGAACCTGGAACCCTGTAAAGTTCTATGACTGTGTGTGAATGAATGGAACCTGGAACCCTGTGTGTGAATGCATGGAACCTGGAACCCTGTGTGTGAATGAATGGAACCTGGAACCCTGTAAAGTTGACCTGTTTAAAACGTTGCTGAAGACTCACTTTTGTTGTTGCATTGGCCTTTAACACAAGTTGAGACTTTGACACTCCTAACTTTATTTCCCTCATGTATCTTATTAAATGTTGTTTTGTATTGTGTCTTGTTCAGCACTTTGGTCAACTGATGTTGTTTTTAAATGTGCTATAGAAATACATTAGACGTTGACTTTGTGAGGAGCTAAACCATGGTGGGTCATACACCATGGTTTAGCTACGAATATATTGTTGTATATTTTACAGAAAAGTTATTTGTGCTGTGTTTTTTAATTGCTTGTGTATTATTTTTTTTTTAAATTATTTATTTTTGGATTTTGGAGACAAAATAAATCAAACAACCAGCATGGCATACTCTACGTGACAGGTTTCCAAGGCCATTGTTTAAACTAAAGGCAATTGTTAAGCAAAAAATTAAAAGTCGACGTGTTCACATGTAGGGGAAAGGGGGTATCCCAATCCCATCTGGCATCAAGGGTATGAGGGCTTAAGGCTAGATGGTCCCTCCGATCGTGCATTCTCCGTGGTTGCCCCGAAACTTTGGAACAGTTTACCACACCATATTCGCTCATCTGAGTCTCTGGAAACTTTCAAGTCCACTCTTAAAACTCACCTTTTTTCACAGGCTTTTTACGTTTTAATGAATTGTTTTGTGTCATTGCTGTAAGTGTTTTTTAATGTGTGCTGTTGTATTTTAATTTATGTATTTTATGTAAAGCACTTTGGTGAATTTAGGTTCTTATAAGGTGCTATATAAATAAAAGTGACCTTGACCTTGACCTCCAAATTGAGATTTTCCAGAAACCACGCTCCGAACCAACCAAGGCCTGAGACAAATCTTCCATAACTTTTTTGGGAATCTCTAAGAAAA
>NC_137233.1:2778937-2788937 GCF_949987685.1 Ammodytes marinus | reverse complement strand
TATTGTGTAATGCTAACATGATTTTATCACATCAGGGGTACCTGATTTTCAAGTATAAATCCAACTTGATTTCTTCATGTTTATATTATCCAATATTTATGTGACTTTTTAAGGCAATTTGATTATGTCTCTGGAATCCATGTAAGGTATATAAATCTAACTTGATTTGTTCAAATAAACTATCCAAATGTATTGTACAGATCAGTTCCATGATTGAGTGTGCAAAATACAAAATACAGGAAAAAAATGGCAGTCAGTCAACTATACTCAGATGTTCTGTATTGAGCTTCAAAACAGACAAATCCATGCAGTTGTAACATGTTACATTCAAAATACAAACTTGATACCTGCATCAACAGCACTGTCAAATACCACATTTACTGTTTTCACTGTAATCAATATAAAAATGTACTTGTCTAGAACAGTCAAGTTTGCAAACTCACAGTAGCATTCAAATGCTCAAATTATTATTGTAAACTCTTTACAACTCGATGAGTTTGATTGCATGTGGAAAAATTGGCAACTTCAGACATGACAGCTTCAGATTGTATTACTGGGTAAAGTAGCAAATACAGGCACTGCCACTTTCAGAAGTGGGTCATATGCTCAATCAAAATAGTTTCAACTCACTATTTGATAGATAGGAACTTATCCGACATTTAACTAGATAAAAAATCTTTCGGAGTATAACTTTATACAGACAAAAGTGTAAAAACTAAAAAGTAAACTGAAGTAATCCAAACAATGCATAGTAGTAAAAAAGGAAAAGGAAAGCTGGTGCCCCTTAAGAAAATAAATAAATAGATAAATACAAATCAATGCTAGAGTTTTTTGTCTTGTCCAACTGTACATTATAAATGATGGTAATGCACAAACTTAAACTTGCTTCTGTACAACATATGGCGAGTGCAGATAAATTCACATACTACACATACACATACATACATACTAACAAGTTCATTGCCTCTTTCACTACACTGGATAACTATCAACAGCAGTTGCTGGACACACAAACACAAAATACACTTTTATCACTGTATCAATAGAAACCTCGAGCAACACCTGTTTATACACCAAATAAGGCACTAGGCACATACATGAATAACACTAAAGCTAGTGGTCATCTGAGAGGCAGCGCATTGTTTGACCCGTTCATTCAAAGAGACGGTTTTTCAGCGTGAGTATTGTTCTTGTTTGAAAGTTTACCGACATCCATGTCCATTATTATCTTCTGTACTACCTCAACTGTGTACCGGAGGTCAGGGGGATAGCTGATGTTCAGTGCATACATCAGTCCAAAAAGCATAGCAACAGCTAATGCTATATTGTCTAAATCTCTTAACACCCTGATACCTTCGAGGACAACTCCAATGTCCTCAGATTCTTCGCTTGCCTCATGCTCTTCTAGAAAATAAATCCAGTATTTTTTCCAATAGCAGCATTGAAGGCGTCTCCATCCATGCCCTGTACAAAACATACAGAGGTTGGTAAATAAGACCTCAAATGTGTCAGCAAATACAGAAGTAGCAGTTGGCAATACAATTTTAAAATCTCTGGCTTCTTTGAGCAACACAAACTGTAAGTATTAAGAATACACAAGATAATCTAAGACATGAAGACACTGTTGCAAAGTCCTATAGTATAAAAATAGTAAGTGTGGACAAGAAGTATGATACAAGTATTCACTAGAATGAAATAGTTTTAAGATGAAAAAGAAAATGTGTTACATTTAGTTAACCAGCAACTCAGAAACATAATGGTTTTAAAGTATATGTAACAGAACTAGAAACTAAGCCCTGATCAATGTACATACCGTATTCGTGCACAAGGTTTTCTGGATTTTCACCCATTTGATGCAGACTCCCTTGATATGAGGTTTCGTCCAACATCGACATCATCACACTGAAAGGAGATTCTGTATTAGTGTCAGAATTCAGCCTGTTTGCTTAAGTAAAGTCAACTACCGGTGTAAATGGCAGTGACTTTCCAAAGAAAGCCAGTGAAGAGTTGCACCATGCAGTTACAAAAAAGTCACTAGACGGCATGATTTCCTCCATTTAATTAATTAATATTTATATTGTTAATAAATTATTTTAATATGACAATGAGGCCTAAGTGCAGGACAATGCAATTAAGAAATACATTGCAATTATATCACCTTGTAGACTGTCTTTTGAAATAAGAATGAGATAATGTAAAAATTTAAGAATATAGAACCTGGCCTCTTATATGATTAAGAGCCATGTTGTGAGACAAAAAGGATGTACAAAAATTGGAAGGAGGAGATGAAAAATAAATGCACTTATTGTCTCCCTGGCATCGTGTAAAATTAATCTACCCTCCTTGCCAATCAATTATGGCAACTAACACATTCTATAGTGTTGCATAACATTGTCTATTATTTTTCTATGAAAGTTTGACTCCTGTAAAACTTACATCTGCCATTTGTGCAATGGTTGTTTTGAGCCTTTGCCCTAGGCGTCCTCCTCTCTTTTGGAACAGCTTTGTCAGGTTATCAGAGTGAACGTCCAGCTGAGACAGGAACCTGGATTGAAGTGGGATGGTGGTGATTCTCTTGAACTCAGCGTTGATCTAAATAGTAGTAAACACAAAAAAAAGCACAAAGGATTCAGGTTTCAAACTTATTATCAAAGAAAATGTAAATAGCACATACAGCAGACCAGGACATTCTAGGAGAGATGAAGCATGAAGGAAGAATAAACAATTAGGTTGATCAGCAGTTTGCCAGGGTACCATAACTTTCCTTAGAACAACAACCAATACAAGATGAATATCCAAACATGGAGAGAAGCCTTACCTCATTGACAGCGAATAAAGCAAGCCACCTTGCCATGAATTCCTCCACCATTGCCACATCACGGACAACCTTGTGTTCTGAGGGCAAAAGTTGAAATGTTAAATCACCAGTGACCCCTGTGGAGTGAATTTTACTTTTAGATTAAATATGACAGCACTTACCAGTATCAAGCCTTTGTGTATGTTTGGCAAATATGATGATAGACCCTTTAAAAGAAAACATTTAGAATTAGGGACATGAACTCAGTCAATCATATCAATTGATTAAAAGACCAAAAGCAAAAAAATATGCTACTGATGTATTATAATTGTTTTTTCAATGTTTATATAAAGACATAACAGGCAAGATAAAACGCAGTACAATGGACCATACTTTACATGACAGGTCATGACTGGCAATAACAGCCAGTGAGAAAAAAATGCCAACAACGGCAAATCATTTTAAATCAAGTTTAGCCCATGGACCTATCATAAGAGGTTTAGCTTGACCTCGCTGCTTCATTCATGTGAATACTTTTTTTTACTTATTTAAATTTGAGGAGAGTGGATGATATGGTCGGGGCCTATAATGTACACAAGTGCCACCATTATGACATACACACGGCACGCTTGATTGCACAAACACATCCACGTGTGAATGCATAAGCAACCCATTCCCCGCAAGTAAAGGCCGATTTCCACCGGCTGCATCTCCGGTCCTTCTCCGCTCCAGCACGGCAGAAACAAAAATAGAAATAAGAGCAGTCAGTGGGTGAGTTTCCACCACGGCCGCTGCGCCGTCTCTCTGCTCCGCTGCTGCTCCAGCTCTCCGCTGAAATACACACTGCTTCTATTTCTGCCGGATGCCGGAGCTCACCGCATCAATTTAGCACAGAACACATCGAGATAGACAGGAACACAAGCGCCGATAAAACAATAAAACGTCCGGTTAATTTTCAAAATAAGACACTCGGTGTTCACTGCAGGTGACATTCTCAAAACAGAGACACATACAAGCATGTCCACTTTTCTTTTACTCGTTCGGATGGGAACAATAACCTTCCGTGCGTTCGTTGTTGTGTAAATACCATATAGGAGAATCATATTATCAAGAGCGATCGCCCGTCACTTTTATTACCGCGGGAACTTCTCGGTCTCGCGACACCAGCAGTTCAGCGGAGCTGGCCGTGCTGGTTTGAAAACGGAGCCGGTGGGTATTGCCGGACGAGAGCGCACGGAGCAAAACCGTTGGACACCGCACCCGCAGCCAGTGGAAATCCGGGGTAACGGCCCTCCCGAGTCCGACACGGTCACATTTCGTGCACACACGTATGTTTATAAATGCACAAACTCCAACATATAGGCTAGTTAGCAAGCTAGAAACAAAATATAGCCAATACATAGCCTACACACACACACACAAACGAATGGGCTAACTATTTTAATAGTTACAGAGTGAACCACAGCAGTCTAGTTCAAATATTTCCAACTTGACAAACTTACTTTATCAGTAGTTGAGCTGGTGTCCGTCCGTCCGTTGTGACTGAAGCTGAAGGGGCAGGGGGAAATGTAACTGCTGCTTCCAGAAGCTTCGCGGTCAAAGGCAGTTCTTCTTCTTACTTTTTCTTCAGCGCAATTTGAATCCTACCTATGGGCGCACTACTGCCACCTTCTGCTCGCAATGCAAATTATGTTTTGGCGCCAGAAAGTCACCAAACTCGATTACATCAAGATGAGTTTTTTAATTAAATCAAGTTGAATCAATGTGAGAGATATTAGTACATTCAACATTCTCCAAAAACACTCAAAGTTAACATGATTAAAGCATGTCCATAAGAAGAATATGAATTTATCATGTTGCATTTACGTGCTTCCTTTTTGTAAATTGAAAGACCTGCTATGTTCCTTTTTTTCAGTGTAGGTTTGAAGACTATAAGCAATGGCACCCAATGTAAAAGTGTAGTGCAGTTGTCTGTCTGTCTGTCTGTCTGTCTGTCTGTCTGTCTGTCTCTGTCTGTCTGTCTGTCTGTCTATCTGTTTGTATCTGAAGCAATTGTTATATTTCTGACGAAGGGCCTAGGAATAAGGGAGTAAATAATCTGTCTTTTGTTCTCTCTGGAACAATACTAACCAGGATTGACAGCAGTTCCACAACACGGAACTTTCAAAATATATTTCTTTTTTTGTGGCAGTTTTGGATTCTATTTTCAGGTTCCTTCTCAACACATGACTAGCATTAGGTTTTGGACAGGATTCGGGCTTATCTCTGAAAGCGTGTGTGTGTGTGTGTGTGTGTGTGTGTGTGTGTGTGTGTGTGTGTGTGTGTGTGTGTGTGTGTGTGTGTGTGTGTGTGTGTGTGTGTGTGTGTGTGTGTGTGTGTGTGTGTGTGTGTGTGTGTGTGTGTGAGTCGATTTGGGCCTATCTGTTAGAGGCTGCATACCCTTTAATGGAAGCAATATACAAGCACTACCCTCTGATGAAAGCAGTGAGGTGATTTTTTAAGATCTTATCTCGCAAGCAGCTTGGAGCAGCCAACGTAAAGAAAAATGCAACTCCTTTTATAGCCATGGGTAGCTAAGCAAGAGACTGCTATCGCTACCATCTTCATACCTTCTCCCCTCTCTCTTCCAAATATGTCCTTAAAGACCTACTTCACCGGTGGAATTATGAAGCTGTATTGAACTCTGAGATCCTATGTAGTATAAATGTGTAAAACATTTTAGAAATCGGTTCATCCTAGCCTGAGAAAAGGCAGAAAGAGTGTTTTATGGTCTCATCACACATGGTAAAACTGTAGGGTTAGGATTAACAGGACAGCTGGGCCAAGGGAAGACTGAGGGAAGAAAAACCTCATTCATTATATTATAATAGCAATTTTATAATGATAGAACGCCGGTTCCGTATGGGTGAAGTATTCCTTAAAGGTGCAGTAAGCCATTTTATTCCCGTTTACAGAGTCTAGGCTGTATATTAACACTGGAAAAATGCAACTCCTTTTATAGCCATGAGAAGCTGAGGGAGAGAATGTTATCGCTACCATCTTCATACCCTCTCCCTTCTCTCTTCCTAGTCTGACACACACACACACACACACACACGCACACACACACACACACACACACACACACACACACACACACACACACACACACACAGACACACACACCATAGGGTACGTAGTATGATTACTGTCCTCAAATCAAAATAACAAAAGGTCTTCTGAGTAACGCTGCTCTTTCTTTGAAATTTTAAATAATCAACTCTATCATAACAATCCGTCACAAACATTTCCTTTGCTCAAATCTCCACATGTTGTATTCCTTTCCATTTCCATCTTTAATAAAAAGAGATAAACATTTAGAAAAGTGGTTTCCTCCCCCACGGCTTTACACACACACACACACAGTGGCGACACGCACGCACGCACGCAGGCAGGCAGGCACGCACACACACACACACACACACACACACACACACACAGTGGCGTCATCCAAGAGATGTTTTGGGTCCTATTCCATTTGCCATAAACATTGTGGTAGTCGATCAAACACAAAGTCCACAACATAAAAAAAAAATTTAAATCAACATTTTCCTGAGTTTTTTCCGAACGCCAATACCAGCCATTAACCATAAACAAAATAACTGATGATCAGCCCTCGAGTCTGATAACAAACAATAAGATCTTAAGGAACGATTTTAAAGGACTGTCCCATCAAGAGAAAACTATTCAGCAAGAGAGTCCCAAGACTAAATGGAAACGTGAGGGAGAGACAATAGATTTTTTTCTTGATGATTAAAAATAAATAAATAAAACTTTCTGTATCATTCTCTAAACTAAGGACCTAAGCTCATAGCAAACTGTAACGGGGGCGTCTGTCTGTGGTGAAGTGTGAGGGCGCTCGTCCACTGGGTTACAGGGTCGGTGGTTCGATCCCCCGTCTCCCCGCCACATGTCCAAGTGTCCCTGGGCAAAAGAGACACTGAACCCCTAAATGTCTCCTGGTAGTTAGCTTGCACCCTGCGTGGTAGCTGCTGCTGCTATTGGTGTATGAATGTGAGTGTGATTGGGTGAATGTGTACAAAACAATGTAAAGCGCTTTAAGTCTGTGAAAAACCAGGGAAAAGTGCTATACAAGTGGAGTCCATTTACCATTTAACGAAAGATAGAACTGGAAATCTAAATGCATTAGTTATATGGAGGGTTAGGAATTTTTGAATAATTTTGAATGCCAATTAATAGTAATTTATGAAACAGTCTAAGCTTAAAATGTATGAATACCAGAAACACAATGCGCATGTTGCAAGACGCGTCAGATGCTGGATAAAAGGTTTTTATGTGTCATTTAAAGGGACACTGTGTAACATTGTAAGTAATTTATTAGCTGAAATCAATATCCTCTTTTATAAATATGTCCTCAGTGGTGTAAAATCACCTCTGCCAATAATCTGAATTATCCTCCTGAGCGGAGAATTACAAATATTAATATTACATTTTGTACATTGAGCAGGTAAGTCTTATGGAGGCATCCATGTGTTTGGAATGTCATCAGGTGCATTGTTTAGAATTTAGAATTGTTCTTGTCCTTGAAGGCCACTGTAGCTTCTGTTATTATTCTAAAGGGTTGGGGTTACCCAGGGAGCGTTGCATTCTAGAACTTTGTAGAACTTTCTTGATGATGTCATATTACACACCGCACCTTTAACGCACCAGTATTTGTTTGTTTAATTTCGGAGGATTTGTCAGATGTTTCATAAGGGATGTTAACCCTCGCCTTAGTGGGGTAACATTTTCATCAAATCTCATCTCTTTGGTGTTTTGTGCCCCAAACAGAGCCTTGAAGGCAGCGCTGGTTAGGGATAGGGCCTTCCTTTGAGTCTCTCTCTCTCTCTCTCTCTCTCTCTCTCTCTCTCTCTCTCTGTATTCTATCATTCCAATTCTTCATGTCTTTGTCAATCAATTCATTTTGGAAATTACTTCATATCAATGTCAATGTAGAACTTTTAATTATTGCTTTAAAAACAATTACCAATATACCATTACCACCTATGAAGTTTTTATAGATGTCCTAATGATGATCCTAATGTATTACATACCCCTCTGCCTCTACCGTCTGCTGTACATGGTTCTATGCGAAAAACACTATTCATTTTACTTAAACCTGCAGTGTGTAGAATTTTGGGTTTTATTTCCTAGCAGATTTTGTAGAAAGTAATTATAATATCCATAAGTACATTTAATTTAGTGCATAATAGCTGAAAAAAATGTTTTGAATAATTTATTTTTCCCTTAGAAAGGGTCTCATATATGTCCATATTTCTGCATATTTTGGACCAAGGCCTAGTTCCGCCATCTTGAAAGTGTCATAGTTGGAATGTCATCAGGTGCATTGTTTAAAATTTAGAATTGTTCTTGTCCTTGAAGGCCACTGTAGCTTCTGTTATTATTCTAAAGGGGTGGGGTTACCCAGGGAGCGTTGCATTCTAGAACTTTGTAGAACTTTCTTGATGATGTCATATTATATTACACACTGCACCTTTAACATGTATTCATTTTACTTTATGAACAAAACGAAAATATCTGAACTTCAACTAATTTATTCTAGGGCTCTTCATTGATTTGAAATGTTTTGAAATAGTTGATAATTGATTTAATCCAACAAATGCCTTCCACTTTAGAAGACATGGTAAACAAACACACACACACACACACACACACACACACACACACACACACACACACACACACACACACACACACACACACACACACACCCCCCCCCCCCCCCACCGTTGGTAGTCCATGTACTTATAATATGTTGTTAGGATGAGCAAGCAAAGTCTAGTTCAAGCCTTTCAACAATCAGATGAATGTGTTCAGTATATACAGCCTATACAGTAGTAATACGAGCCAGCTGGATGACACACAGACTAACAGTAAGAGTGACTAAGTGTTGACTGGAAATCACGTATACGAGTTGTTTACTAGACCATGAGAAAGGAAGAGAGCACAGAGACAGACAGTACAGTTTAATTTAGATACACACACACACACATACACACACACCACACACACACAACACACACAACACACACACTCACACACACACTCACTCACTCACTCACTCACTCACTCACTCACTCACTCACTCACACACACACACACACACACACACACACACACACACACACACACACACACACACACACACACACACACACACACACACACACACACACACACATCAGGGATCTAAAAAATATCATTGTTTGACTTTCTTCATCAGATGTTGTAGACAAACACTTATTACTTAAATTACAAAATGTCAGCTTTCATCAAAGAAATTCAAAGGGACCCCTGCATTGTCACAAAATGTAAGGGTGTCTTTTATGATTAATTTCTTCTTTATTACAATAAGATAGAAAAAGTGAGGGGTTCACATTTCAAGCCAACACCTTAAGCTTCAATTTAATGTAGGAATGACTATTGAAAGATGTTTAGGTGATGAGCAATTCTCACTAGAGTAAAAAGTGTGCCTACTTACCCCGGTCTCCCCTACTCTTTCATTGCATTGTGTTGTCAATTAAGACAGTACTCTGACTGTGCAGGCCTGCGTTACTATAACGAAAAATCCTGAACATTTGGCATTTTAGCTGCGTTCCAATCCCTGTACTTACCATTTAATGGGCAGGTTTCACAGACATGGATTAAGCCTATAGTTCTGGACTAAATTGTACCTTCAATGGACAATCTCCATTCAAAATTCCATTTAGTCCAGGACTAGGCTTAATCCATGTCTGTGAAACTGGCCCAATATGTCAGAAAGATTTAGGATGTCCAAATAATGCAGAATGTCAAAAATACCCAGATGTCCTTGTATATCAAATTTAGTTTTTAGTATGCACACTAACATGCTAAAGTATGTAGTATGGTAACAAAATAAAAAGTAAGTGATTTGGAACGCAGGGATAGTCGGCATCAATACAAACCCCCCCCCCCTCTCTCTCTAGCTCTCTCTCCCTCCCTCTTTCTCTCTCTCGCTCCCCCCTCTCTCTCTCTCGCTCTCTCTCCCTCTTTCTCTCTCTCCCCCTCTCTCTCTCGCTCTCTCTCCCTCCCCCTCCCTCTTTCTCTCTCTCTCTCTCTCCCCCCTCTCTCTCTCTCTCTCCCTCTCCTTCCCTCTCTCTATGCAAACTTAACACTTCCGAA
>NC_137233.1:2743937-2773937 GCF_949987685.1 Ammodytes marinus | reverse complement strand
AAGATGTATTTAGTTATTTATTCTATAGTACTTCTTCTTCTTGGTCTTCCAACAGGTGCATTTCCCCAGGACGCCCACTATATATAAAAACCTGTAAGGCCGTTAAGTTTGTCTGTTCTGTGCTACTGTAGAAACATGGCGGTGCAACATGGCGGCCTCAGCGCCCCGCTCCTATGTAGATATAAAAGGCTCATTCTAAGGTCATAAAAACCTTAACTGATTATTTCCAAAACCTTTTTTCTTTAGTGTTCTTAATAGAAACATGTGCTATGTATTATACAATCAAATTATCTTGATGGAAGATAAGTAGACAAAAAACCCTACAACCCAGAACCAATGTACTAGTCAAACATTCACACTTGAAGTCCTGCAGACTAGTGGCCTTATAGATAAAAGGGAAAAGGATCTTGTCTGGTGTTGATTAAACTTTTCCGATTAGCTCCGCTCAAGCGTCCATGTATGCAGAGCGGACATGCATTTTATATATGGCCGAGGGTCATTGCTTGTGTGTGTGTGTTGTGTGTGTGTGTGTGTGTGTGTGTGTGTGTGTGTGTGTGTGTGCGTGTGTGTGTGTGTGTGTGTGTGTGTGTGTGTGTGTGTGTGTGTGTGTGTGTGTGTGTGTGCGTGTGCGAGAGAGAGTGCGTGAGAGTGCACTTTCATTTGACCCGCTTCAAAACAGACAGAATAACTTGAAACAGCTCACCAGAGGCTATGCTAGGCCTGATAGTGACCCAGTGTTTACATTCACACTGTAGTATCCCGGCTATGGTGTGGGAAATGGGATGTGACGTTAATATGGAACATGTAGGATAAACTGAACCATTCTTCCATGCACGATTAACATACTCCAGGATTTGTTAATAGAGTGTGTGTGTGTGTGTGTGTGTGTGTGTGTGTGTGTGTGTGTGTGTGTGAGACATGTATTTCTACTTCATGTGCAGCTGGTGTAAGACAGTGTATGTGTAGAGTTACGCAATTGAGCGAAAATGAAGATACTTTTTTTGATGTTTAATTTCTACGCTGTAAACATGAACTGAACTGAGATTTTACCCCATTGAGCGAAAATTAAGACAATTTGGTTTATTTTCTACACTGTTAATATGTAAAAGTTAGGAAAACTCAATGTTTTAAGGCAGAGCTGTCTTCAAGTTTTGAGCCTAAAATCAAAACTATTAAGTTTTAAGGAAAACTGCCTACAGCCTATATTTAAACCAACTAATTCTTTTTTGTTCAGACAACTTCTCATTAATGTAACTTCAAGTTTTGAGTTCCAGATACTAATATTAAGAATCCCAACATGAATTCAACATTTTCACTGACTTGATTTTGTTTTCAAATACATATTATACATTTCGATCATTACATATGAATGATACGTTATCTCAACAGAAGATAATTAGTTGTCTCAAATGTAGACAATTTTTTTTATTTTTTTTAAGATATATTTTTTGCATTTTTATGCTTTTATGCTTTCAAACTTCAGAGTTTTAGTTTGAGACCTCAGAACTCAAATATCTGATGAAGACAGCAAATTTGATTTTAATCAACAGTTAAATTTTTTTGCAGTGTACTCTGCTCTGGCTTCTATATCAGATCACTAGTAATCGAAAACGTCTGTGTCAGAACTTACTCAACCATTACATCATTTATCATCCTGAATTTTTAGCTTTGGCATTCAGTGAATCCTGGATAAGGTGTTTGCATGCCTCAGTTTCCCCCAATTTTGTTAAATTTTCAAGCCTTTTCTTACAGTGATCACAGACGGGATGCCCTAAACTCCCGTTCATACCCATGAGAACAGGTTTAATGCCAATTTTCATTTTTTATAATTTCCTCATTGGCGATAAAACACATGAGAGGACCAAAGGCAACCATGTGTTAGTCCACCATTACATCATTTATTATCGCTATATAAATAAACGTGTGTGTGTTCAACATCTGTATAAAGAACACCTGGATAAAGGGCCGTACCTACAGTAAGCGTTTACCGTTACCCATGCAACCAGACCCTAGTGCAGGGGTCACCAACACAGTGCCCGCGGGAACCAGGTAGCTCGCAAGGAGCATATGAGGTGCCCGCAGGCCTGTTCTAAAAATAGTATAATAATCTGTTTCCCACCTTTTTTAAGTCATTGTTGATCATTATTGTGAGAAATCATCAACATGATCGGTATCTTCACATAGATGAATATCATTAATCATTAATAATAATATATAACTAAAGGCAAACTGAGCAAATTTGTTATTTCAGAAGAGTGTATCAAACTGGGTGCCCTTCGTATGACTCAGTACCCATGAAGTAGCCCTCAGGTTCAAAAAGGTTGGTGACCCCTGCCCTAGTGCATATAGCGCTTGGTCGTTTAGAACAACAAGGCATTACGAATAGCAACTTTCTTAAAATTTTTTACCATTTTCTACTTTTGGCTCCCGGAGTGTTTCGCCTAAAAATGCTTGTTGTTGAGAGCATTCAAATGCCAGGTAGATTCAAGAATTAATTTGTTTATTTGCCTCGTATATGCACAACAGTTACAGCAGCAGTCATTGGCAGTTACATTCTTAGGCCTCACATGTTGTACTATTGAGAAAAGAATAGCAGAACAGCTATCGTAGCGAAAAACATGGCCCCTAATGTGTTTGCATGCTGTAGTGTAGTACAAGTAAATCCTATTCTATTATATCCTATCCACCTCATTTTGTTAATTTTAGAAGTATTTTCCTACAGTAAACACAGACAGGATGCCCCAAACTCCCAACCATACCCATGAGATGACATCAGGTTAAGTTATGTGTTAATTAAAATATTTTTATTATTTCATCATAGTCGATAAATCACATGAAAGCACCAAAAGCCAACATGTGTTAGGCAAACCATTACATCATTTGTTAAAGCTCAATTTTTAGCACGGGATGCACGATCACCCATTTATAACCATGACACTAGTGCCTGCCTGTGTATGTTTAACATCTACGTATATACAACCTGGATAAGGTGTTTGCATGCTACAGTATCCCCTTTAAAACGTATATATTATAAGCATGTTCATGATTTCTTAAGACACAAACGAGATGCCCCCAAAATGTGCATTCATACCAACAATAGACAATATACAATGCATATACATCAAATACACAACAACTGATAAAAAAAAGACAAATTAAACATTTAGACAGTGATGTAGAATGTCTGGAATTAAAATAAGATTGGTAAAACCTACAATATGACCTAATTAACACAGTTTCTGCTTTGCATTTGTTTGACTCGACGTCATTACAAATGATAGGGTCTCCCCTCGACTGATCCTTCAAGTTTAAATGAAATTAAGTGAAGGTACCCATGACACTAGTGCGTGCCTGTAATAGTGCAGAGCCACCTTTTACATGGTTTAGTGCACCAAGCTGGTTTTATTCAGTATTTTACTTATTGTCGATAAATCACATGACAAGACCAGAGACAAACATCTGTTAGTCCACCATAATTTTTTTTTTGCATTTTCTGCAAATATGTTTAAAATCTGCATAAATGAAACCATGATTAAGTGTTTAAATGCACCAGAATCCAATTTGTTGCATTTATTTATTAATTAAAATTGTATTTAATTTAATTTTAAATTGATTTCATGTCTAATGTATTTTATCTCTTAGCCCTTCTTCCCTTCCCTATACTAAAATAAGTGTCTGTTGTCGCTTGTCAGGTCGCCGTTGTGAATAAAAACTTGCCTGTAGAAATAAACAATGTCATTGTTTGTTGGACACAATGCAAATGGGACGCCCCATTACCCATTCTAACCCATGACACCAGTTTAATAATGTATGGGGTCCAGGGCATTCAGCCGATCTGCCCCCCACCTCTGGAACGCCCTCACACCTGTCATCCGTAACTCCGACACTCTTTCCACATTCAAGACCCATCTAAAAACCCATCTTTTTAAATTGTCATATTCCATATAATTCATTGTCTACCACCCATCTCACTCACCACCCTTGTGTAAATTGTTTTAATGTGTCTTGTTCTTGTTTTTTTATCATTGTTGATTTTGTTTTTTAACTATGCCCTGTAAGGTGACCTTGGGTGCTTTGAAAGGCGCCCTCAAATACAATGAATTATTATTATTATTTATGAGCTATTCTTCTATAGTTTTTCATGACACTGGTGCGTGCCTGTATTAGTGCAGAGCCACCTTTACATGGTTTAGTGCTCCAAGCTGGTTTTATTTTTGTATTTTTTTGTTTTCTGGATAAATCACATCAAAGCACAAAGAGCCGTCCATGTGTGAGTCCACCATTTCAACATTTTTTAAAAGCAAGTTTTCGCATTTCTACAAATATGTTTAAAATATGCATTAACTAAACCATGATTGATTGAGTGTTTGAATGTAAGTATTCCCATTTTGCAGTTATTCACCCTTACATAATATTTTATAAAGTAATGTTTTTTTGCTTTTATTTTTTTTATTTTTTTAAGATATTTTTTTTGGCATTTTTATGCTTTATTGACAGTGTAGAGACAGAGTTGAAATGGGGCAGAGAGGGGAGTGACATGCAGAGAACGACCGCGGGCTGGAATCGAACCCGGGTCTGCTGCTGGCCGAGGCCCATGCCAACTGAGCTAAGGGCGCCCCGTTTTTTTGCTTTTCTAAAATTATTTGTTTAATAATTAAAGCTGGGGAATATGATTTCTGATTGGCCAAAGTTAACATGAGCTGTACACTTTGACCAATCAGAGCGAGGCTCCGATTCTCTGTTCTCATGGGCTGTTGGGACTGTCCATTCACTTTGGCACGACTTTGTTGGTGTAGAGCGTGTCAGGGAGGGACCATAGGGGAGGGACCAAAGAGAACAAGTGGAGCGGTTGAGGTATTTGGATTCGAATCTCTATCCCAACTGCTATTTTCTCCCCAAATCCTCCACCCCAGCTTTAATAATGTATAAACTATTATCAGCAAGAGACAAGACATACACGAGTTTTAGTATATCAAGCTGGTTTTGTTTTTTGTATTCTCGATAAATCACATCAAAGACCAAAGCTTTCCATGTGTTGGTCCGGCCGTAAATGCCTTTGTAAATGGCTGACCTCTCAGCCTAGAGACACAGGCCTTTTACTCAAAGAATACATCTTTAAAAAACAGCTCACCAATATAATTGTTAGTAGTTGTTTCCGACTTAAGCTATGCACATGATGTACACACACACACACACACACACACACACACATACGCACACAGTAACACACACACACACACACACACACACACACACACACACACACACACACACACACACATATGCACACACACACACACACACACACACACACACAGTAACACACAGTAACACACACACACACACACACACACACAGTAACACACGCGCACACACACACACACATACGCACACAGTAACACACACACACACACACACACACACACACACGCGCACACACACACACACACACACAGTAACACACAGTTACACACACACACACACACACACACACACACACACACACACACACACATACGCACGCACGCACACACACACACACACACACGCACAGCACTCATCCGGGCAGACGGACTTGGTTTTAGTGTTGGCGTGATTATGATTCGGTAGTTAATCAATACTTAGAAAATAAACATGTCAAGAGTTTCTTTGTTCAGGACAAATTTAATCAAGAAAGAATATTTTTTTTATGATTTGTCACGTCCGCCATGACATAATATATTTAGTGTTTCGTGAGTTATGTTTTTTTAACGCTAACAGCACGGACTGACTTCCTAAAACAATATTTAGGAATCCTCTCTGGTCTGTCCCACTTTAGTATTTAACTGTTTTGACAAAATACGTATATGTAATGCCTTCGGGACGCTTGGTAGCATATAGTGAATTACTGTGCTTGATGCTATATTATCGCAAAGGCGGATGTCTGTAGAAGTTTAAAACTATTGGATCTGCCCAGTGCCACTCTGGATCTGCCAACCAATCGCATAACGTTTGGTCGTGACGTACAGTATGTCATGCGCCGGCTTCTGACTACAACTGAAACTGGCGCACGACCTCAACGTCATTGTTCTCAGCCACTCCCTCTGTTCACTGATTGGACCGGCAAAAATCTATCCTGAGAAAACCCACAAATATACCGCAGACCCAGACTGACTACTGAAGGGAAATGAAAATTGAGCGGAAGTAGGTACACAGTAAATTCCCCAGTGTTAAATATGCAGTGTCAAACTCCATTAACTCTATCTGAGTTAATATAACAACAGCTGGAGTAGAATGCCTCCTAGTGTTGGTGTCAATTTCGGTAGTTAAAAGACGGGGTGTAGAAAGTACTCTATAAGGCTTTAAATAACACTATACAGTGTATTTTTAACTCTATTTTGAGTTCATTTAACTCTAAAATTTTAACACTTTGAAAAGAGTTAATTTAACTCCAATTCTGAGTGGGACCAAATACACTCGGAAATAGTGTTAAATTTAACTATTTTAGTGTTATTTTAACACTTCAAAATTTACTGTGTAGGCGGGATATAAGGATACTATATTGCTATTGACTCACCCAGACAGTCAGTGTGGTGGGGGAATGTTCCCTCTGGACATCGGCTCAGACACTTTCCCTTGTAGAGCTGGAAGTCCGGTTTACACTTGGTGCAGAAGTCTCGGCTGAAACACTGTTCACAGTCTGACGAACGGCATTCTAAGAAACACACACACACACACATAGACAGACAGACAGACAGACAGACAGACAGACAGACAGACAGACAGACAGACAGACAGACAGACAGACAGACAGACAGACAGACAGACAGACAGACACACACACACACACACACACACACACACACACACACACACACACACACACACACACACACACACACACACACACACACACACACACACACAGGGAATAGTCCAATTAATTAGAGTAAAATGATTAACACATGTTAAAGGTGGAGTCAGTGATTCTGGAGAATGCTTGTCGTCAAAATAACTTTTTTATCAAAATCAGTGTATATCTCCTCATGATCCACTACCTGTCTGTACTGTGCGCTGAACCAAAATCTGGTGTATAAACACAACCTAGGCTCTGTAAACTGGAATGTAAACAGATAATATGAACCCTAAAGTATAAACGTACTGTTGCAGCGGTTGTTGCCCTGCCCCCTCTATCTGTAGTGTCCTATGGGGCAGGCGGTCAGACAGACAGGTGTATATACAGTATATAACGCCCTATAATGCAGTAGGCCTATAGTAATACAGTAAACTATATATTTGGGGCGACTGTGGCTCAGTTGGTAGAGCGGGTCGGCTGATGATCAAAGGGTTGGAGGTTCGATCCCCCACCCTGCCACCTGTGTCATGGTTGTTGTGTCCTTGGGCAAGACACTTCACCCACCTTGCCTCGTGTGAATGTCGATAGTTAGCCTGCTGCTATCGGTGTATGAATGTGTGTGTGAATGTTAACGTGGGAAAGGAAAACAGGTCTCCCTTGCAAAAGAGTCTTCGGTCTCAATGGGATTTACCTGTATATATAAAGGTTAAAATAAAGCCCTATAGTATTAGTATAGTGTAGTGTGTAGTATATACTGTATATATATATTATGTACGTACTGATGCAGCGGTTGAGGCCCTGCCCCCTCTGCCCGTAGTGCCCTGGGGGACAGGCGGACACACACACCCCGTGGTGACTCATTCCCTCGCGCTGCAGAAACAGGAAGAGTCGCTCGGGGCAACGCACACAGCCGTTGTCCTGGGAACACTCCAGACAGCCGCGGCAGTCCTCTGACGTCACACGCTGAGCTGAGGGAGGGAGAGATGGATTTATTTATTGTTTTATTTTTATTGAAAATGAATTCCTTTACAAAAACGTTGCCATACATTGACAATTACACCTTTGAAGACACACAAGGCACTAAGAACACACACACACACACACACACACACACACACACACACACACACACACACACACACACACACACACATAAACACACACACACATAAACACACACACACACACACACACACACACACACACACATAAACACACACACACACACACACACACACACACACATAAACATAAACACACACACACACACACACACACACACACATAAACATAAACATAAACATAAACATAAACATAAACATAAACACACACACACACACACACACACACACAGTATAAACCTACAGTGGCAGCGGTCACATATATAGTTTAAAGAATACTGCTGCAAGTTCTCCAATAAATAAAACACTTCCTCTTCACAGCGGCTGTAAGGTTTCGTAGGCTGCGACCTTACATGACCGATCTGTGAACCTGTTAAAAAGGCGTTAAGGCATTTTTCACACACACACACACACACACACACACACACACACACACACACACACACACACACAGACACAGACACAGACACAGACACACACACGCACACACACACGCGCGCACACAGACGCACACGCACACACACACACACACACACACAGACACACACACACCTGCTCAACCCAGACAGCGGGTATTTTGTGAGGCTCAGACAGTGCGATCTTTCATACTCACACACACACACACACACACACACACACACACACACACACACACACACACACACACACAGACACAGACGCACACACACACACACACACACACACACACACACACACAGACACACAGACACACACACACACACACACACACACACACAGACACGCACGCACACACAGACACACACACACACACACACACACACACACACACACACACACACACACACACACACACACACACACACACACACACACACACACACACACACAGACAGGGCTCAGACAGTGCGATCTTTCAGACTCACGCACACACACCGCCTGCCCTTCATCTAGTCAGATTGACATCTTTCATTCTTTCCATCTTACACAGCTCATCATAACTCTGTCAGAACTTTCCACATCCTTCCCTCCTCATCCCTTATCCCTTATTCCTTATCCCTTATCCCTTATCCCTTATCCCTTATCCCTTATTCCTTATCCCTGGGATTTGAACTATATTCCTTTATTTTGGACGTATTTTCCAAAATGTGTTTTAATGATAATTTTCTTCATATACACCAAAATACCCTCTTTTTATAGACCTGTTGGGCTACATACAATAAAATGAAAAAAAGCCTGTATTCCAAATGTGTTCTGTAAAAAGCTTTGGAAACTTATATTATATTATAAAAGTTATAAAAGTGAAATGAATATTATATATCTAGATTTTTATTTTTCATGAGGTGTACATCTCCGCATCATACAATGAAAAAAAGCCTGTATTCCAAATGTGTTCTGTAAAAACTTTGGAGACTCATGTTATAAAAGTGAAATACATATTAGATTTTTATTTTTTTAAAGAGACGTACATCTCCGCATCATTAGTTTGATATTGCAAAATTTTCATAATTTATTCAAACAATTCTGAAAAAAAGTTGCAATTTAAAAAATAATTGTTTAATGTCAGTAATCAACTGGCAAAGTTTCATGATGATACATGTATCTACAAGTTAAAAATGTGTTACCCAGTTCACCTGCAGTGTGTAGCCTGAACATAGCAAGATTCACCTATTATAGTTTGGTGAACAGTCCCTGAACATTCAGAGTGATGTTGGACGCTCATATCAGCGCTGCTTCAGAACGCATGGAATGTCTCTCGTCCAATCAAATCACTCGGTCAGAACCAACTGCTGTATTAAGCATATTTGATTGTACATAAACTAAAAAAGTGAAAGTATTCTGAAAACATACAAACCCTCAAGCAATATATATATATTTTTTTTTTATATATTTTTTTTTGGGGCATTTTTATGCTTTATTGACAGTGCAGAGAGACAGAGGTGAAATGGGGCAGAGAGGGGAGTGACATGCAGAGAACGACCGCGGGCGGGAATCGAACCCGGGTCTGCTGCTGGGCCCGGCCCGGGGGGGGGGGGGGGGGGTGGACGCCCTATCAACTGAGCTAAGGGCGCCCCCTCCCTCAAACAATGTCTAAATGTGTAGAATAAAATAAATTCAACTCATTACAACAATTATTTATATAAGATATCGCAGCCTGTCCGCACTGCAATTAAAATAAGTTAAAAAAGACACACACATAGTTCCTAGGAATAACCCTACACATCTTTAGATAGTAGAAAAATAAAGGCATATGTTATGTATAGGATTTGAACGATTTCAAAGGATTTATCAAGAGGGGGGTGGGTGAGGTGGGGGGGGGGGGGGGTCCTGAATTTAAAATTGAAAACATACTAACAACCTTTTACTGCCCGGAACTTAACCCCAGTTCTAGAATCTCGCGTTGGCAGGGATACCGCTATTTTTATGGACTCTCCTCTCCTTGGGTGTGAATGCATTTCAACCCAATGCAATGTGTGTGTGTGTGTGTGTGTGTGTGTGTGTGTGTGTGTGTGTGTGTGTGTGTGTGTGTGTGTGTGTGTGTGTGTGTGTGTGTGTGTGTGTGTGTGTGTGTGTGTGTGTGTGTGTGTGTGTGTGTGTGTGTGTGTGTGTGTGTGTGTGTGTGTGTGTGTGTGTGTGTGTGTGTGGAGAACTGTGCGTGAACTTTCAACAAAGTCAAAGTCAAGTCAAGGCTTTCCTTTTTAGAGCTGCCATATTCCATTCAGCAGGCTATCAATCAAACGGTCAGACAAATAGACAGATACTGTAGACAGACAGACAGACAGACAGACAGATGTATAGACAGGCAGACGGGCGGGCGGACTGACAGACAGACAGATAGACAGACAGATAGATTGGCAGACAGACAGATGTATAGACAGACAGACACACACACACACACACACACACACACACACACACACACACACACACACACACACACACACACACACACACACACACACACACACACACGCATCCGTCAAAGAAGCAGTCAAAAATATAAACCAACAAGATGTTATTTATCGGGAGGTACACATTCTTGATTTGGTCAAAAGCTGAACAGTTTTACTACCACTCTCCCTGACTGCCCCTCTTGGTATTGGGAAGTATGAGCGTGTGTGTAGGTGTGTGTGTGTGTGTGTGTGTGTGTGTGTGTGTGTGTGTGTGTGTGTGTGTGTGTGTGTGTGTGTGTGTGTGTGTGTGTGTGTGTGTGTGTGTGTGTGTGTGTGTGTGTGTGTGTGTGTGTGTGTGTGTGTGTGTGTGTGTGTGTGTGTGTGTGTGTGTGTGTGTGTGTGTGTGTGTGCCCTCTCTGTATTGGGACTGACAGTTTGGGGAAATATGAAGTTAAGTATTTGCGCTGTTGGCGAAACTCAAGAGAAATGTATCATGCTAAGATCCAGCAACGTGGCAAAGGTGTAGTTCAACAAAGGGTTGGAGTTGGTTTATATGTCTGTCTGTCTGTCTGTCTGTCTGTCTGTCTGTCTGTCTGTCTGTCGGTCTGTCTGTCAATCTGTCGATAGTACAAAAATGGTTTGCAAAAAAACTTTTTTTATTCTATCTATCTATCTATCTATCTATCTATCTATCTATCTATCTATCTATCTATCTATCTATCTATCTATCTATCTATCTATCTATCTATCTATCTATCTATCTGATTGATGGTTTAGTAATCGGTGCTTTTTCACGGTAACACCCCAACACATATTTTTTCGCTGTTGTTTCACTCAGACTCGTGTATTTCTTGACGTGCGTTAACACAACTCCCTCGAGACCGATTCCTCTTTCTGCTCACACACACACACACACACACACACACACACACACACACACACACACACACACACACACACACACACACACACACACACACACACACACACACACACACACACACACACACACACACACACACACACACACACACTCTCCCTCAGGACCTATTCCTCTCTGTGCTCACACTCTGCCATATTTCCATCAAGAGATAATTCAACACGCATGCTGTGGCCTTTTCCCCTGGGGCCTAGGCAGCGCTATTACTACATGATGTATGTACTCTAGTCTGCACAGTGTAATGCCCTTATAATGTACACTTTCAATTTTTATATCTATCTATCTATCTATCTGTCTGTCTGTCTGTCTGTCTGTCTGTCTGTCTGTCTGTCTGTCTGTCTGTCTGTCTGTCTATTACCTGTCCGTACTGTGTGTGCGCCTAGGCTCTGTAAATGGGCATGTTGCTATAGCTACGGTGGGCCCCCTTTGTTTTTTCAATTCAATTCAGGACAGTGCAAATTAATAAAACACATGGGTCATCATACATGGGTTAAAAATGCCAAAATTAGCCAAACATACACATAGTTTACAGAGGCTGTGTATTAATACCAAATTTTTTTCGGCGCAGACACACTAGACTGTGGCTCAGGTGGTAGAGCGGGTCGGCCGATGATCAAAGGGTTGGAGGTTCGATCCCCGCCCTGCCACCTGTGTCATAGTTGTTGTGTCCTTGGGCAAGACACTTCACCCACCTTGCCTCGTGTGAATGTCGATAGTTAGCCTGCTGCTATCGGTGTATGAATGTGCGTGTGAATGGTAACGTGGGAAAGGAAAACAGGTCTCCCTTGTAAAAGAGTCTTCGGTCTCAATGGGATTTACCTGTATAAATAAAGGTTAAAAAAAAAAAAAAAACTAGAGACAGGTATTGGATCATATGGAGATATTCACGGATTTTGACAACAAGCGTTCTCCAGAATCACTGACTCCACCTTTTAAAATAACAATCCATCTTTCAATCAAATTACATTACAGTATATGCCGGAAAAAAATCACAATTAGATCAAGTATTTTTTCCACAAATATTTTATCCGCCATTTTTAATGTTGTCCCTGAATGGTAGTGAGCCTTTGCTTCTGTTTTGCAGAGCGGCTAAGCTAAAGGTTTTCTGTAACCGATCAGTGGAGAGTGAAGCCAGACCCAAAGCCCAAAGCCCAAAGCCCTAAGTATGATCAGGAACATTTAGTACAAAATTAAAAGTACTCATCGTGCAGTGAAGTGGTTCCTGATTTCAGTGATTTACTGTTTTGTGTGTGTGTGTGTGTGTGTGTGTGTGTGTGTGTGTTTGTCTGTTTCACTCTGTCTGTGTGTGCGTGTGTGTGTGTGTGTGTGTGTGTGTGTGTGTGTGTGTGTGTGTGTTGTCATTGCTCTGGTCTGGATTTACTCTGATTGGTGACAGAGACTAGAGGACTTAACTGGCTATGCAACAACAGAGGGAAGGCTCATCACCAAACCAGTAAAACACTGTAAAAAAATGGCTATTTTGACGTCTTTTTACAGTGTGAAAAGCTTAATTTTGACATATTTTTTATGATGTAACAGTAGCACTTCACTGTACATAAAAACGCCAAAAAATATAAATATATATATTTTTTTACCAATTTCAAAGCATAATTTTTTAAAGTTGTTTATGTCAATATCATTGAATTATGGGCAAAATATGGCACCTTGAGTCTTTTTTGTTCAATAGGCTACACATATACAGTATCTCACAAAAGTGAGTACACCCCTCACATTTCTTCAAATATTTCATTATATCTTTTCATGGGACAACACTGAATAAATGACACTTTGATACAATGTAAAGTAGCGTGTGTACAGCTTATATAACAGTGTAAATTTACTGTCCCCTCAAAATAACTCGACACACAGCCATTAAAGGTACAACGAGTAAGTCGGCACGTTGGCGACACCTTTGAACAAAAGCGGTAGTATTTTTACGACGCCAGCTGTCGTGAAGCTGTTTTCTAGCTCGTGCAGGGCCTCAAGATTCAAATAATCAGGAAGCAATATAGTGCGTGTCCGTGTGTTGAAAGTGTGAGGGCACCGGACTCTTTTCGGCTCGGTGAGAGTGGTTAGTGACACAGCATCAACTACACCTGACCTGATTGCAATGAGTTGATCCATTGTCACCTCTCACGGAGCTGAACGAGTATGTGTCCCCAGTCCCCACACAAAGCGAATGAACGAGACGGCAGTTAGTTATGGATCACGATGAGGTAATAATGTGTTTATGTTGTTGTAAATAATGACTATTTCAGATGAATAATGGTCATCTGATGATGCTGGTGAGGCAAAGTAAACTTTGTTTTAGTAGGCTACCGCTCATTCATTTAGGAGTAAACACTGCAGTCTAGGTTCGCTGCGTGAAATTGTGTATACGTTGCTTGGCAACGCCCTCCCGCCCGCCTATCACTCTCCCTTTGAGCTTTTCTTCATTGCATTTTATTTTTTTTTCTTTGATGGTTCAGCCCCGTTATCAGTCATTATGACGACAAATAACTGTCTCAAACAAGGCTCCCGCTCCCCTTCTAGGATGACCAGATCGCATTTCCATTACTTTTCACACGTCCCGCAAATTGAGACGTTGTCCCGCATTGTTATTGAAAGTGAGCCCCCCTTTTTAAATGCGTGTTTTATAATCTGGCATTTATCCGATAGCTGTCAGGAGACAGCAGTCTCCGTTTGTCTGTGTGTGTGTTTGTCTGTGTGTGTGTATCGGGCTGCTGGGCTCAGTGGCTCTGTGAAGGTGCTGCCTGCAGTGCTTCAACGTTCACTTTCCTGTTACTTCAAAATAAAAGCCAACTCACGTTTGTCAAGTGAAATGCTAATGTGAAGCCAGTGAAATGCTTTTAATGTGAAGCCGCAGCCTTAATGCTCTATTTGTTTAACAGTAGCTAACTTAACTGCTGCACGCTGATCTAAAGATAGTGTTTTTTTAATTTAGAAAGCCGTGTCTCTGGCATTACCGGTGGTGACACGAGTTTATTTTGCTAAAAAAACGGCACTTTGTCCCGCATTGTCCCGCACAAACGTAGTCTTTGTCCCACATCTGGTGAATTGGGATCTGGTCTCCCTATCCCCTTCCCTCACCTGGAGTGATAGGCTCCTCAAATCACGTTCCTGCGCCATACTGAAATCTGCGACCAATACGGATATGTGACCATAGAGCATGCACGCGTGAACCGAAAATCGGACTGGGTGTACGACCAGATCAAATGCAGTAATAAAAACTATATAAAAACGTCTTTCTTTGCACTGATGGTCTCGTTTGCTGTTAAAGGTAATTTATGATTATCAGAGGAAAAATTAGGCTGTTTAAAAGATATTTAAATGTTACTCGTTGCCGCTTTAATGTCTAAACTGCCGGTTACAAAAGTGAGTACACCCCTGAGTTAAAATGTCCAAATTGGGCCCAAAGTGTCAATATTTTGTGTGGCCACCATTATTTTCCAGCACTACCTTAACCCTCATGGGCATGGTGTTCACCAGAGCTTCACAGGTTGCCACTGGAATCCTCTTCCCCTCATTCATGACAACATCACGGAGCTGGTGGATACTGGAGACCTTGCGCTCCTCCATCTCCTGTTTTAAGAAGCCCCAAAGATGCTCAATAGGGTTTAGGTCTGGGGACATGCTTGGCCAGTCCATAACCTTTACCCTCAGCTTCTTTAGCAAGCCAGTGGTCGTTAGGAGGTGTGTTTGGGGTCGTTATCATGTTGCAGTACTGCCCTGCGGCCCAGTTTACGAAGGGAGGGGATCATGCTCTGCTTCAGTATGGCACAGTACATGTTGGTATTCAATGAACTGTAGCTCCCCAGTGCTGGCAGCACTCATGCAGCCCCAGACCATGACACTCCAACCACCATGCTTGACTATAGGCAATACACACTTGTCTTTGTACTCCTCACCTGGTTGCTACCACACACTCTTAACACCATCTGAACCAAATAAGTTTATCTTGGTCTCATCAGACCACAGGACATGGTTGCAGTGATCCATGTCCGTAGTCTGCTTGTCTTCAGCAAACTATTTGTGGGCTTTATTTTGCATCATCTTTAGAAGAGGCTTCCTTCTCGGACGACAGCCATGCAGACCAGTATGATGCAGAGTGTGGCGTATGGTCTGAGCACTGACAGGTTGACCCCCCACCCCTTCAAGCCCTGCAGCAATGCTGGCAGCACTCATACGTCAATTTTCCAAAGCCAACCTCTTGGTATGACGCTGAAAACGTGCACTCAACCTTCTTAAACTGGGCTGCAGGGCAGTATTGCAACATGATAACGACCCCAAACACACCTCCAAGACGACCAGTGGCTTGCTAAAGAAGCTGAGGGTAAAGGTGATGGACTGGCCAAGCATGTCTCCAGCCATAAACCCTATTGAGCATCTTTGGGGCTTCTTAAAACGGGAGATGGAGGAGCGCAAGGTCTCTAATATCGACCAGCTCCGTGATGTTGTCATGAATGAGTGCAAGAGGATTCCAGTGGGAACCTGTGAAGCTCTGGTGAACTCCATGCCCAAGAGGGTTAAGGTAGTGCTGGAAAATAATGGTGGCCACACAAAATATTGACACTTTGGGCCCAATTTGGAATTTTTTTCTTAGGGGTGTACTCACTTTTGTTGCCTTCAGTTTAGACATTAATGGTTGTGTGTCGAGTTATTTTGAGGCGACAGTAAATTTACACTGTTATATAAGCTGTACACTGACTACTTTACATTATATCAAAGTGTAATTTCTTCAGTGTTGTCCCATGGAAAGATATAATGAAATATTTGAAGAAATATGAGGGGTGTACTCACTTTTGTGAGATACTGTATATGCAAAACAGAGGGAGTGTCAGGATTGTACCAAAATGGCAGGCCAGAACCCAATAGCACGACAACAAACAGTTCAGGTATTGCAACAAAGTTTAATAAGGAATCAAACCAGGTGGTAGCGAGGCAACAAGTCCAAGAGGGGCAGGCAGAGGGATAATCCAACATCCAAAAAGGCTGGGTCAAAACACGAATAGGCGGGCAGGTAAACAGGCAGGAATTCAGAATGGCTGGAGAGCAATGTAACACAAAGACAATCTGGCAGGGAACTGAGGGAATGAACCGGTATATATACTGTGGGGCTAATAGCTGATGGGGAGCAGGTGAGTGTGGTTAGGCCAGGTGGAAGTAATCAGCAGGGAGTGCAGAGCAGGGGGGAGTGGCCGGGTCTGAAATGACAAGAGAGTTAATATGGGAACAGACAAGTGACAAAAAACTAAATTGTGGCTGAAGTAGTGACAGAACCCCCCCCTCTAGGGACGGCTCCTGACGTCCCACCAGGCTGATCAGGATGGTCCCTATGGAATGTGGTGATGAGGTCGGGGTCCAGGATGTGGCGAGCCGGGACCCACGAGCGCTCCTCAGGGCCATAACCCTCCCAATCAACCAAGTATTGGAAACCCCTTCCCCGTCGTCGCGACCTGATGAGACGATGAACCGAGTAGGCAGGCCCTCCATCAATGAGCTGGGGGGGCGGCGGGGGTCTGGAGGAGGGCTGGAGCTGGGACTCTTTAACGGGTTTGATCTTGGATACATGGAAGGTGGGATGGATCCTCATGGAGCGAGGAAGACGGAGACGGACTGCAGCAGGATTGATGACTTTATTGATGGAGAACGGACCCACAAACCTGGGAGCCAACTTCCTAGACTCCACCCGGAGCGGAAGGTCCCGTGTAGACAACCAAACCTTCTGACCCGGAGTGTAACCGGGTGCAGGGGTCCGACGGCGATTGGCATATCTCTGGTATCGGTCGGACGAGCGCAGGAGAGCAGCACGGGCCCGCACCCAGGTGCGCCGACATCGCTGGACGAACGCCTGGACAGACGGGACACTGGCCTCTCGCTCCTGCTCAGGGAACAATGGAGGTTGATATCCTCGAGAGCACTGGAAGGGGGAAAGACCTGTTGCTGAACTTGGAAGTGTGTTGTGAGCATACTCCACCCATAGGAGCTGCTTGGACCAGGAGGACGGGTTCTGGGATGTGATGCAGCGCAAGGCAGTCTCCATCTCCTGGTTCATCCGCTCAGTCTGGCCGTTGGATTGAGGATGGAAACCCGAGGATAAGCTGACCGTGGCCCCCAACAGCTGACAAAACTCTGTCCAGAAACGAGAAGTGAACTGCGGCCCCCGGTCGGAGACAATGTCACAGGGAAGGCCGTGCAGACGGAAAACATGATGCAACATAATTTCAGCTGTTTCCTTGGCAGATGGTAACTTGGGCAACGGAACAAACTGAGCAGATTTAGAAAATCTGTCCACAATAGTAAGAATAGTGGTGTTACCCTCGGAGGGAGGCAGTCCGTTGACAAAGTCGATCGAGATGTGGGACCACGGACGATGAGGAACAGGCAGTGGCTGAAGAAGGCCCGCAGGGGCATGGCGAGCGATCTTGTGCTGGGAGCAAACACAGCAAGCAGCGATGAACTCCTTGGCGTCCTCTTCCATGGTAGCCCACCAGAACCGTTGCTTCAGCAGGGCTAGAGTGCGCCTAACCCCTGGATGACAGGCAAGGCGAGAAGAATGTCCCCACTGGAGGACCTGAGAGCGGAGATTCACAGGCACATACAGACGATTATCAGGGCAAGCACTGGGGGCCGGGTGGTCGGCCTGGGCCCGTTTTACCTTGTCCACAATGTCCCAGGTAACTGCGCCGATGACCATCTTAGTGGGGAGGATGCTCTCAGGATGTGTGGGAACATGTTCGGATTGGAACTGACGGGACAGGGCATCTGGTTTGACGTTCCTAGAACCTGGGCGATAAGACAGGGTAAAATCAAAACGATTAAAGAACAACGCCCACCTGGCCTGACGGGAGTTCAACCGTTTGGCTGACCGGATGTACTCCAAGTTTTTGTGGTCCGTCCACACCACAAACGGATTCTTCGCCCCCTCCAACCAGTGCCTCCACTCCTCGAGAGCCATCTTAACCGCCAATAGCTCCCGGTTACCAACGTCATAATTTCTCTCCGCTGGGGACAATTTGCGGGAGAAAAAGGCACATGGATGTAACTTTTGGTCTTTACCTGACCGCTGAGACAGGACTGCCCCCACCCCGGAGTCTGACGCATCCACCTCAACGACAAACTGGCGTTCTGGATCTGGTAGGATGAGGATGGGAGCAGAAGAGAACCGTGACCTTAACTCACTGAACACCCTTCCTGCAGCAGGGGACCATTGGAAGGCTACCTTTTGGGAGGTGAGGGCTGTCAGGGGAGCTGCTACAGAACTATAGTTGCGGATAAACCTACGATAGAAATTGGCAAACCCCAGAAATTGTTGAAGCTTCTTACGAGTGGTGGGGACCGGCCAATCCACCACCGCTTTAATCTTGGTGGGATCCATGTGAATACTTCCGACTGAAATTATGTATCCCAGGAACGACACCTCAGTGGCATGGAACTCGGACTTCTCGACCTTCACGAACAGCTGGTTCTCTAGGAGTCTCTGGAGAACCCTGCGGACATGCTGCACATGGTCCTGTTCGGACTTGGAGAAGATGAGGATGTCATCAAGATAAACAAACACAAATACATTGAGAAAATCCCGGAGCACATCATTCACTAAGGCTTGGAATACTGCAGGAGCATTTGTGAGTCCGAAAGGCATTACCAGGTACTCGTAGTGGCCCCTAGGGGTATTGAACGCCGTCTTCCACTCATCCCCCTCCCGAATGCGAACTAGGTGATAGGCATTCCTGAGATCAAGCTTGGTAAACACAGAGGCCCCTTGCAAAAGTTCAAATGCAGAAGAGACGAGTGGGAGGGGGTACCTGTTCTTAATGGTGACATCATTCAGACCGCGGTAATCGATGCAGGGCCGGAGGGATTTGTCCTTCTTACCCACGAAGAAAAACCCTGCTCCAGCAGGTGATGAAGAGGGACGGATGAGGCCTGCTGCCAGTGAGTTGTTTATGTATTCGTCCATGGTCCTGGTTTCCGGGGCTGACAGAGAGTAGAGCCTCCCCCTGGGTGGGGATGAGCCAGGGAGGAGGTCAATGGCACAATCATACGGGCGGTGTGGGGGAAGAGAGGTGGCCCGTACCTTGTTAAACACCTCCTTTAAGTCGTAGTACTCCGACGGGACACCTGAGAGATCTGGGAATTCATTAGAAGAAGAGATGCTGCAGGCAGGTAACAAGGCAGATTTCAGACAGACCGCAAGACATTGATCACTCCATTGAAGAATGGAACCGGTTCTCCAGTCAATGTGTGGATTATGTTTAATTAACCAAGGATACCCCAAGACAACTGGCTGCTGAGGTGCATTAATCAGGTGAAAGGTTAGTGATTCAGTGTGGTTACCTGATATGCCCAGATGAATAGGAACTGTGCGATGGGTTACAGTGCAGAGGAGGCGCCCATCGAGAGCAGTAGCCTCAATAGGCTCGGCCAAGGGTTCCTGGTTAACACCCAGCTGCATGGCAAGGCCCCGATCCAGAAGGTTGGTGTCAGCTCCCGAGTCAATGAGGACAGCGACAGTATGGGACCGACCATTAAAGTTGAGCTGGGCATGAAGTAGTGCTCGAGAGGGACCTTCAAAGTTCTTGATGCGGCTCACCAGCGCCCTCTGGATTCCTGGTGAGCCCTGTCTTTTACTGGACAGGATGACACGTAATGGCCTCCCTCTCCACAGTACATGCAACAGTTCTCCCTTTGGCGCCGTTGTCGTTCAGCAGCTGACAGCCTGGTCCTGCCCAGCTGCATGGGTTCAACTGGGTCACTAGAGGCAGCAGCGGTAGGAAAACACGTTGAAGTGGAAGGTGAAACTGGAAGACGTGGAAGGCTACGGGAAGTGCTGGTCAGTACCTTCTCTCGTCTCCTCTCCTGGATACGTCCATCGATGCGGATAGCGGTGGCGATGAGAACGTCCAAATCCCCTGGAGGATCCCGGGCCGCCAGCTCGTCCTTGATGGCATCAGAAAGTCCGTTGTAAAAGGCGTCAGCCAGGGAGGAAGAGTTCCAGTCACTCTCTGCAGCGATAGTCCGGAACTCGATGGAATAATCAGTCACTCTCCGGCTCCCCTGAGCCAGGTTAAACAGACCCCGAGCAGCCTCTCGACCAGGGGTAGCATGATCAAACACCTTCCGAAGACCCTCAGAGAAGGCAGCCACAGAAGAACAGAGAGCCGACTGCTTCTCCCACTCGGCGGCACCCCAGTTCCGGGCCCGCCCAGTAAGCTGGGTGATCATGAAAGCCACTCTCGACCTCTCCGTGGGATATGTGAGAGGTTGTAGTTCAAAAGTCAATGAGCACAGAGTCAGAAAGGAGCGACAGGTATCTGGAGCTCCAGAAAAGCGCTCTAGAGCACTTAAGCGGGGCTCTGGACGGGAGACAGCAGGGACAGGAGGGCTGGTGGGTGGTTGAACCGCTGGGGTCTGACTGTCCAGCGTGAGCTGCTGGAGCTGGCCGCTCAGAACCTCAAAATGCTGATTGTGGCGTTCCGACGCTTCCTGGAAAGCCACTTCCATAGCGGTGAACTGTCTCGAATGCTGGTGTAGGGCGGCACCTTGTGCTGCCACTTCTTCCTTAAGAGCTTTTGTGTCGGCTGGGTTCATCTTATGGCCAGATTGTACTGTCAGGATTGTACCAAAATGGCAGGCCAGAACCCAATAGCACGACAACAAACAGTTCAGGTATTGCAACAAAGTTTAATAAGGAATCAAACCAGGTGGTAGCGAGGCAACAAGTCCAAGAGGGGCAGGCAGAGGGATAATCCAACATCCAAAAAGGCTGGGTCAAAACACGAATAGGCGGGCAGGTAAACAGGCAGGAATTCAGAATGGCTGGAGAGCAATGTAACACAAAGACAATCTGGCAGGGAACTGAGGGAATGAACCGGTATATATACTGTGGGGCTAATAGCTGATGGGGAGCAGGTGAGTGTGGTTAGGCCAGGTGGAAGTAATCAGCAGGGAGTGCAGAGCAGGGGGGAGTGGCCGGGTCTGAAATGACAAGAGAGTTAATATGGGAACAGACAAGTGACAAAAAACTAAATTGTGGCTGAAGTAGTGACAGGGAGGGCTTCTGAACAAACAGTTAAAGGAATACTTCACCCATACGGAACCAGCGTTCTATCATTATAAAATAACTATTATAATATAATGAATGAGGTTTTTCTTCCCTCAGTCTTCCCTTGGCCCAGCTGTCCTGTTAATCCTAACCCTTACTGTGATGTCACAAGAAGGAAAATGTAGGGTTAGACAGTGAGACCATAAAACACTCTTTCTGCCTTTTCTCAGGCTAGGATGATCTGATTTAAAAAATGTTTTGCACATTTATACTAAATAGGATCTCAGAGTTCAATACACCTTCATATTCCAACCGGTGAAGTAGGCCTTTAAACACTGTAAAAAAGTAGCTATTTAAGTGATTTTCTCATCAATCTGTCATTGCTTTGCGCTGGTTTGTGTGACCTCTGGCAACGACCTTTGACTCTGCGTGTGTTCAGGAAAAGCTTTCAACTAATCTCAGTTTGTCAGAGATTAGTTGAGGATAAAGACGGGAAAAGGATGACTTAGTTAAAGGTGGAGTCAGTGATTCTGGAGAATGTCTGTTGTCAAAATCACTTTGTGTCAAAATCAGTGAATATGTATTATATATTTTCTCATGATCGGCTAACTCTCTTTACTGTATATGGGTTGAAAAACAAACAAACAAACACAAACCCAGTGTTAATACACATCCTAGGCTCTGTAAACGGGCATGTTTCTAGCTAGGGTCGGCCCACTTTGTTTACATACCAGTTTACAGAACCTAGACTGTGTATTAACACTGGATGTCTTTCAGCGCACACACAGTACGGACAGGTAGCGGATCATGAGGAGATATTCACTGATTTTGATAAAAAAACATTCTCTTGAATCACTGACTTCACCTTTTAAGAATAACATGGTATAATAAATTGTAAAGCGTACCCGTTTACAGAGCCTAGACTGTATATGAACAAGTGGAATTTAGACACCATTTTTTGGATAGATAGATAGATAGATAGATAGATAGATAGATAGACAGACAGACAGACAGACAGACAGACAGACAGACAGACAGACAGACAGACAGACAGACAGACAGACAGACAGACAGACAGACAGACAGACAGACAGACAGACAGACAGATAGATAGATAGATAGACACCATTTTTTCACAGTGAGATTTCGCCTCATTTTCTTGAAAAACAGTTTTCCTCTTCACATGTGCTATCGATCTGTCGGCTTAAGGGACTAGCGGAGGCGTGGCGGGTTTAGGTAGCGTAAAAACTCTGACCTTCGACCCTTCATGGGGATTGCTCTGGTGTTTATAACAAGCTCCAGGTGTGTGTAGGTCCACTGGGCTTTGAGGGGAAACATGCCAGTGTTTTAGAGCGGCATCCCACCCCAAAACTGAACTGACAATGTTGTGAGACATATATATTTGTTTTTTTTAAAGATCATTTTTGGGCATTTTTTTTTTTTTAAGATTTTATTTTATGTAAGACAATACAAGGAACCACAAAGTGATACAAGACATAAACAGTCACACATTGGGTATTTTTAAGCTTTTTTAATAAATAGTTTAGAGAGACCGAGGTGAAATGTGGTTTGTTTCAGTGGTCGCGGGTACAAATCCGACCCGTGGACCTTTACTGCATGTCATCCCCCCCCCTCTCTCTCTCTCTCTCTCTCTCTCTCTCTCTCTTTCTCTCTCTCTCTCTGTCTCCCCATTTCAACTCTGCACTGTCTCTAATAAAGCTTGAAAATGCCAAAAAATTATCTTTAAAAAAAATATTGTATGAATGTAGTTTTAGGGTGGGATTTCCCGGTTACATACAGTACAGTAGAGCAGCTGCCGTTGCTTCTGTAGATTGAGCCAAAATACCCACAATGCATTGCAATGTGTACATTCATTCACAAGCACACACACACACACACACACACACACACACACACACACACACACACACACACACACACACACACACACGGTTCCATGTGTGCGGGTGACGTGTTGAAATAACATAAGGATGTGTTATCTCCCTAATGAGTCCATGTGTGAGGATACGGATAACTGATAGCAGAGTTAAAGATATCCTTTCTGACTTAACTCATGTTTCATCACTAGATTTCTGACATTTTTCCTAGATTGAAAGTGGGAGCGGTTGGCGTGACATCTCCATATTAGCACTGCGGACTTTAGATGATGGTTTGTGATAAGGTATTTTCATTACTCCGCATAGCTTGGGTTTTTTGAAAGGTTTTATGAAGGTTAAGACCCTTCTCTGCGCACTCTGTATTGCTTGAATAGTAAAGTCAAAGTCTTTCTTAACCTTTTTTTCTAGAGGTAAATCCCATTGAGTCCGAAGACTCTTTTTCAAGGGAGACCTGTTTCCATTCCCACGTTACCATTCACACACCGATAGCAGGCTAACTATCGACATTCACACGAGGCAAGGTGGGTGAAGTGTCTCGCCCAAGGACACAACAACTATGACACAGGTGGCAGGGCGGGGATCGAACCTCCAACCCTTTGATCATCGGCCGACCCGCTCTACCAACTGAGCCACAGTCGCCCCAAAGTCAACGTCAGATGTATTTCTACAGCACATTTAAAAACATCATCAGTTGACCAAAGTGCTGAACAAGACACAATACAAAACAACATATAAGAAACATGAGAATAAAGTTAGGAGTGTCAAAGTCTCAACTTGTGTTAAAGGCCAATGCAACAAAAGTGAGTCTACAGCAACGCTTTAAACTGGTCAACTGTACAGGGTTCCAGGTTCCATTCATTCACACACAGGGTTCCAGGTTCCATTCATTCACACACAGTCATAGAACTTTACAGGGTTCCAGGTTCCATTCATTCACACTCAGTCACAGGGTTCCAGGTTCCATTCATTCACACACAGTCATATAACTTTACAGGGTTTCAGGTTCCATTCATTCACACACAGTCATACCGTGGTGGTGGTAAACTACACAGAACAACACAGCAGACTTTAGATGATGGTTTGTGATAAGATATTTTCATTATTTCATTTCTACGAAGACACAGCTTGGGTTTTTGAAAAGGTTTTGTCAAAGCCGCTTTACTGTAAAGCCAAAATCCTTCTCACTGTATAATGTAGGGAGTACAAGTCTGTCTGTCTGTCTGTCTGTCGGTCTGTCTGTCTGTCTGTCTCTCTGTCTGTCTATGAATGTAGGGAGTTAGTTTCATGATAGTACAGCACCTGAAAAGAGTTATAGGCATATTCATCAATCCAAATATTTGTATTATTATCAAAGATATTGTCACTTAAAGGGGCACTGTGTAACATTTTAAGTAATTTATAAGCTAAAATCAGTATCCTCATTCATAAATATGTCCTCATTGGTGTAAAATCACCTCTGCCAATAATCTGAATTATCCTTCTGAGCGGAAATTTACAAATATTGATATTACATTTTGTACATTGAGCAGGTAAGTCTTATGGGCGCCGCCATGTTGGAAGCGTCATAGTTGGAATGTCATATGAGGCTATGGGCTATGAATGAACCAGAGACCTCATGGTTACTGGGAGGAACCAGAGACCTCATGGTTACTGGGAGGAACCAGAGACCTCATGGTTACTGGGAGGAGGAACCAGAGACCTCATGGTTACTTGGAGGAGGAACCAGAGACCTCATGGTTATTGTGAGGAACCAGATACCTCATGGTTACTGGGAGGAACCAGATACCTCATGGTTACTGGGAGGAGGAACCAGAGACCTCATGGTTACTGGGAGGAGGAACCAGAGACCTCATGGTTACTGTGAGGAACCAGATACGTCATGGTTACTGTGAGGAACCAGAGACCTCATGGTTACTGGGAGGAAGAACCAGAGACCTCATGGTTACTGGGAGGAGGAACCAGAGACCTCATGGTTACTGGGAGGAGGAACCAGAGACCTCATGGTTACTGTGAGGAACCAGATACCTCATGGTTACTGTGAGGAACCAGATACCTCATGGTTACTGGGAGGAGGAACCAGAGACCTCATGGTTACAGGGAGGAACCAGAGACCTCATGGTTACTGGGAGGAACCAGAGACCTCATGGTTACTGTGAGGAACCAGAGACCTCATGGTTACTTGGAGGAGGAACCAGAGACCTCATGGTTACTGGGAGGAACCAGAGACCTCATGGTTACTCGGAGGAGAAACCAGAGACCTCATGGTTACTGGGAGGAACCAGAGACCTCATGGTTACTGGGAGGAATCTCTCAAACTCTAGGCCATCCTACTATCAATAATTGTTCCCATCAATAAATACAGAGAGTAAAGAAAACAGACAGGGCCTGGTGGAAAATAATAATAGGAAACTGGGTTACTGTTTTTTTGAAGTTGATCTGCCTGAGCTGTTGCACAAATACACACACACACACACACACACACACACACACACACACACACACACACACTTTGACAACATCTCCTACGGTTGTTTGTGGTTTAAAAAAAGATAAAATAGTGTCTTAAGCTCGCCAAACATTCTTGCCTCAAAGTGAAAAATGTCCCACATTGAGCACAAACATGAGCGAAGTCAAAAACTATGTTCCTACCAGCTACAACACCTGTACCTGATTACACACACACATACACACACACACACACACACACACACACACACACACACACACACACACACACACAGAAACACACACACACACACACACACACACACACACACACACACAGAAACACACACACACACACACACACACACACACACACACACACACAGAAACACACAGACACACCCGACACACACAGACACAGACACAGGCACGCACGCACACACACACACACACACACACACACACAGAAACACACCCGACACACACACACACACACACACAAAAACACACAGACACACACACACACACACACACACACACACACACACACACACACTACCTGATTGGACCTTTTAGTCTCTTAAAATAGGTCTCGCCGTTTTTGGCAAACGAGAGGAATACCCCACCATGCGCTGCGAGGTAAATGATGTAGAAGCAAACGGATAATTAACTGGAAACGCTCCCACACAGTTAATACACATAGTCTGTATTCTATACTGTACTGTATGGGGTTATGTGACTATATCAAAACGCAGTATACCACGCACGCACGCACGCACGCACGCACGCACGCACGCACGCACGCACGCACGCACTCACTCACTCACTCACTCACGCACGCACGCACGCACGCACGCACGCACGCACGCACGCACGCACGCACGCACGCACACACGCATTCACTCACTCACTCACTCACTCACTCACTCACTCACTCACTAGTCTTACGTTTGGTTCCAGGTCCCTCAAAAAAAAATGTTGGTTTGATTTATGATGATAGAATAATTCATCACTAAGAATTACCTTTAGTAAAATACCTGCAGGCTATTCAAATGTAAACAAATCCTCTCTTCTCTTAAAACTACACAATACACCTTTAACTGCACATCTTTGGTTCACAGTATGAAGCAATAAATTGACTTGAAAAACAAAAATAACAGCCGACCGACAGCGCTTGAAACGGTCTCTGGAAACACAAACAAGGAAGCATTTTATCCACAACTTTGATCGATGTTTTTGTCCAAATTCTCCCCATAAACCAGTCTACAGGTGTTCCCCATTACCGGCAGTAAGCACACAGAGACATAAATAGCGCTATAATAGACATAATAACGGGTTTTATTTTTGGGTTAGGGGGTGACTGGGGGGAGGGGGAGGAGGGGGGGGTGGGGGGCTACGTAAACTTCCCCCCGGTGTGAATTGATGGATTCTGACAGCGGGTCAAACTATCGATTTTAACCTTTAAAACGTTGCCCAGAAACTTTAAAGCTGTTCTGACACACACACACGCACGCACGCACGCACACGCACACGCACACACACACACACACACACACACACTTAAAGCTGTTCTGATGTGTTAGCACCAAATGCCTTCCTCACTCCAACTATGCATACATACACTTAAAGCTGTTCTTTTTTTTTAAAGATATTTTTTGGGTATTTTTATGCTTTATTTGATAGTGCAGAGAGACAGAGGTGAAATGGGGCAGAGAGGGGAGTGACATGCAGAGCACGACCGCGGGCTGGAATCAAACCCGGGTCTGCTGCTGGGCCCGGCCCGGGAGGGGGACGCCTTACCAACTGAGCTAAAGGCGCCCCCCCACTTAAAGCTGTTCTGATGTATTAGCACCAAGCCCCTTTATCCAAGACTCCATCACAATGTTGTATCATTTTTGGCAACAGAAATGTTAAGTTTTTTCTTTTTACAACTTTTCACAAAATGTGTATATACAGTAAATACAGCTCTGGAATGCATTAAGAGACCACTCCAAATGTTCAGTGTCTCTTGTTTTACTATTTAGAGGCATATGTTTGAGTAGAATGAACATTTTGGTTTTATAATATAAACTACTGACAACATTTCTATCAAATCCCAATACATTTTTTGTCATTAAGAGCATTTTTAATAAGTAATGTAGAGATGAAGATTGAAGAAAAATCCAGACTGGTCTTGTTTTTATTTCCAGAGCTGTATATGTTTAAAAGAATATATAAGTTCAACTTTTGCCCATTTGGTCTGCATGGCCTGAGGACTTGGCTGACTTTGGAAAATATATTATCATACATAAAAGGTTCCGCTATAGAATTCCCATAAAGTTATGCACCTTGGAACCGGCAGTTATTTTGTACGACTGAGTACCATATTGGCTCCGGCCTTCATTGCAGTGGTCGCGGGTTCAAATCCGACCCGTGGACCTTTACTGCAGGTCATCCCTCCCCCTCTCTCTCTCTGTCTTCCCATTTCAACTCTGTACTGTCTAATAAAGCTTGAAAATGCCCAAAAAATCGTTAAAAAAAAATCTTAAAGTTGTTTCACATAACTACACATTTATTTGACAATTGTGGTTTTGCTATAGGTCTATTGGAAACTATATTTAATACTATTTCTGCAACTTAGTTTTCTAAAAATCTTGATAAAAAGCTGTTTTTATAATATAATAATTTACTTTGGTAATTGTCCGTCTGACTTTGCTCACCCTGGTTTATTCCAAACAGTGTAATCTTTCTGTCAGGAGCTGTTAAGTTGACTGGAGGCGTCAGTGGCACCTAATGGCTCAGTTATCATTATCTAAACGCTTCGTGTGTGTGTGTGTGTGTGTGTGTGTGTGTGTGTGTGTGTGTGTGTGTGTGTGTGTGTGTGTGTGTGTGTGTGTGTGTGTGTGTGTGTGTGTGTGTGTGTGTGTGTGTGTGTGTGTGTGTGTGTGTGTGTGTGTGTGTGTGTGTGTGTGTGTGTGTGTCGCGGGGTTTTGTAGGAAAAAGTCGGAAGCCCAAATGATGTAATAAGGAGTAATTGATACCGGATCTTCCTCTTATTAGCTCTGAATTCCTGAGGAAATGCTAGACACCACATACCTGTGTGTGTGTGTGTGTGTCTTTTCGCGGGACCGTTTTAAGGGATTTTATGACAACTCATTTGATCATTGGAGAAAACCCCTAAAACTAATGTAGATCTGAGCTTTACAAAGAGCAACATGACAAATGTATCCACTGATAACTATACAGTAAGACGTGTGAAAACAAATGTAAAAATATTAGATTGGAGTGATTTAAGAGTGAGTAATGATCCATATATCCAGGGACAAAGACTGCAAATTAGCTGAAGCTAGACGTCTTATATGCATCACATTTTCCCATTTTTTGTAGCAATGTTGTATGTATTGTCCCTGTCAGATAAACATTAAAATAAATAAATAAATAAATATACTATAGATTTAGCCATAGATAGCCGTGAGACATTTGAAAAAACTAATTATAAGATAAGATTGAAGCGATTTTAAGATTAAGTGATAAATGGTAAATTAACTCCACTTATACAGCTCTTTTCCCTGGTTTTTCACAGACTCAAAGCGCTTTACATTGTTTTGTACACATTCACCCAATCACACTCACACACATTCATTCACCGATAGCAGCAGCAGCTACCACGCAGGGTGCAAGCTAACTATCAGGAGACATTTAGGGTTCAGTGTCTTGCCCAAGGACACTTCGATATGTGGCGGGGAGGCGGGGGATCGAACCTCTGACCCTGCACTCCAGAGGCGATCTCCCAACCCACTTAGCCACTGCCGCCCCAAAATTAATTAAAATTAATAAAACACACGGGTCATCATACATGGGTTA
>NC_137233.1:2728937-2731437 GCF_949987685.1 Ammodytes marinus | reverse complement strand
TGGTTCCCCCTCCCAGTAACCATGAGGTCTCTGGTTCCTCCTCCCAGTAACCATGAGGTCTCTGGTTCCTCCTCCCAGTAACCATGAGGTCTCTGGTTCCTCCTCCCAGTAACCATGAGGTCTCTTGTTTCCCCTCCCAGTAACCATGTGTTAGTAGTAAAACTAGGTGGTGGCTGCTATTACATCTACGGTGCCCACCATCTCTACCATTGTGTCCTTGAGCAAGACACTTAACCCCAAACTGCTCCAGGGGCGCTGTACTATGGCTGACCCTGTGCTCCCCTCTGGAGTGAGGTAACTTGAGAGGGGAGATGAGAAAAGACAACTTGCAATGTGCCTTGTGTACATTGACTATCAAGATAACTTAACTTAGTTTTAGCCACATGTTGCCAGCTTTTACAGCCACGTTGATAGGACATTTTTCCAGTAGAAAATGGTCTATGTATAGTTTTATTAAGTCCGACTCTGCCTGCGTGTTTTCTGTCTATTATCCTCATGTGTTGTGCATATCAAACCTCTACCTGCCTGTAACCCATTCCTCATTCTCTCTCTCTCTCTCTCATCTCTCTCTCACACACACACACCCACACACACACACACACGCACACACACACACACGCACACACACACACACACACACACCCACACCCACACACACATGCACACACACACACACAGACACACACACACACACACACACACACACACACACACACACACACACACACACACACACACACACACACACACACACACACACACAGACACACACACACACACACACACACACACACACACACACACACACAGACAATATTTTATATTAAAAACTTAAAGCCATTCCTTTAAAATAAATCACTTTCATATTTCAAACTCCAGCTACTTCACGCATCTGTGTAGTTACCCCGCGCTAACCAAAGCGTATATCACTCAAATGTTGGAACTGTTGGACCTACAGAAATGTAATTCACCCGAAAATGATCTCACAAGAATCTCTTTTATCCCGACACACAGTCCATGACCCAGGGAAGACATTAAAGGAACACTTCACCCATACGGAACCGGCGTTCATATTTCCACCGCTGAAGTAGACCTTAAACCTGCAGTGTGTAGAATTTTGGGTTTTATTTCTTAGCAGATTTTGTAGAAAATAATTATAATATCCATAAGTACGTTTAATTTTGTGCATAATAGCTGAATTTTCTTTTTAGAATTATTATTTTTTCCCTTAGAAAGGGTCTCATATATGTCCATATTTCTCCATAGTTTGGACCAAGGCCTTGTCACCGCCATTTTGGAAGTGTCATAGTTGGAATGTCATCAGGTGCATTGTTTAAAATTTAGAATTGTTCTTGTCCTTGAAGGCCACTGTAGCTTCTGTTATTATTCTAAAGGGTTGGGGTTACCCAGAGAGCGTTGCATTCTAGAACTTTGTAGAACTTACTTGATGATGTCATATTACACACTGCACCTTTAATATACTTGGTCGGCTGTTCAAAATAGCAGATCCTAAAATAAAAATTCCAGATTTCGGTGCCATTGTTTTATAAAACATTTAATTTTTAAAATAATGTTTATGAGTTGTAGCCTTAGTAGTAATTTTTTTTTTCGAACTTTTCGTTAAAGTTTTACTCAAATACGGGCGGCTGATGTGGTGAAGTGTGTAGGGCGGTCGTCCACTGGGTTACAGGGTCGGTGGTTGGATCCCCCGTCTCCCCGCCACATGTCCAAGTGTCCCTGGGCAAAGAGACACTGAACCCTAAATTGCTCCTGATAGTTAGCTTGCACCCTGCGTGGTAGCTGCTGCTGCTATCGGTGAATGTGTGTGTGTGTGTGTGTGTGTGTGTGTGAATGTGTACAAAACAATGTAATGCGCTCTGGGGCTGAGAAAAATTGTCTAAAAGGAGCAGTATAAGTCAAGTCCATTTACCATTTACCATTTATTTAGGAGATACAATTATAAAATGAGAAGTCAATAGAATTATGATGGCAATAATCAAGTACATATTTTTTTCACTTAAAAAGGTTCCCCCGAGGACCTTTCAGTTTGTGTTCATTCTTGCACCCGCTGTTTCAAGCATCTGTGTTCGAGTGTAGCCCAGTTACCCCGCGCTACCAACGGCATATATCACTCAAATGTTGGATAGACTTGGAACTAGAGAAATGTAATTCATCCGTAAATTATCTTATAAGAATCTCTTTTATCCCAACACCTAGTCCATGACCCAGGGAAGACCTTGAGATACTTGGTTGGCTCTTCAAAAAAGCAGATAGTAAGATTTATAGCCCAGATTTCGGTACCATTGTTCAATATGAGTGTTCGGTGTGTGAGCGTGTGTATGAATGGGTGAATGTGGTAAGATATGTAAAGCGCTTTGGGGCTGAGAAAATCGGCTAGAAGGAGCTATATGAGTCAAGTCCATTTACCAATATAATTTTTTTTTTTTTTAAGATTTTCTTTTTGGCATTTGAAGACCCTAGGATACTCGGTTGGCTTTTC
>NC_137233.1:2703284-2705784 GCF_949987685.1 Ammodytes marinus | reverse complement strand
GACAGACAGACAGACAGACAGACAGACAGACAGACAGACAGACAGACAGACAGACAGACAGACAGACAGACAGACAGACAGACAGACAGACAGACAGACAGACAGATAGACAGACAGACAGACAGACAGACAGACAGACAGACACTCTAACCCCCCTCCCTCTCCATAGTGTGATGAGAACTCGACCTTCAGTACCCATGCCCTGTACCTGACAGACAGACAGACAGACAGACAGACACACAGACAGACAGACAGACAGACACACACACACACACACACACACACAGACAGACAGACAGACAGACAGACAGACAGACAGACAGACAGACAGACAGACAGACAGACAGACAGACAGACAGACAGACAGACAGACAGACACTCTAACCCTCCCCTCTGTCCCCATAGTGTGATGAGAACTCGACCTTCAGTACCCATGCCCTGTACCTGACAGACAGACAGACAGACACTCTAACCCTCCCCTCTGTCCCCATAGTGTGATGAGAGCTCTACCTTCAGTACCCATGCCCTGTACCTGACAGACAGACAGACAGACACTCTAACCCTCCCCTCTCTGTCCCCATAGTGTGATGAGAACTCGACCTTCAGTACCCATGCCCTGTACCTGGGCCTGCCCTGCTGTAAGGAGGACTCCTCCCTGAGCCCGTCTCCCTCCAGTCTGGTGTTCCAGCGCAGCAACAAGGAAGCTTTCTGGATCCACACGCAGCTCTCCTCCACCAAGCTCACACAGAACGGTACAGAGACAAATGTCTTTTTAGAGTTTTTAATTTTTTCTATATGTTTTACTTTTTCTTTATTTTTCTTTTTTTTAACTTTTTTTAAAAAGAAAATTTTATTTTTCTTTCTATTCTTTTTAACTTTACTATTATTTTCTTTTTTATTATTATAATTTTTTATAACTCTTATCCCAGGTTTGGTACATGGCATACAGTATATAGGCCTACTTTGTATAAACTTATAAGTGTCATGGAGGCAGACTCCAGTTTGTAGGTTTATTTGACATAATACGATCAAAGCAATAGATACAAATGGATGAAAAAAAAAATACACAGAACGGTACAATATATATTTTTTTCACCATTTATATTACTTTTTTTTATTCAGTCTGTGTTTATTAAATTAGTGTTTTCAATTTCTGAAAGTAATTGTTGTCTGTCTGTGGATTGGGGGGACTGAACTCACATGCACAATACTCAAGTAGGCTATGATAAAAAAAAAAATTATTGAATACGTGCATGCATAATAGAAAATACATTAAAATCCTGTCCTGTTGTTACAGTTTTTTCTGATGACTCTGAACCTTTACTGTATGTCTTCCAGTGGACCTGCTGGCCCTGCTGAAGTGGAAAGCTCACCCAGACAGAGTGATGGACATCCTGGGAAGACTCAGACACGTCAGCGGAGAGGAGATCGTCAAGGTGAGGCTTCGTATATAACCGACATTCAATAATATGAAACAGTTACGCACTATAGTTTTAATTCACACATTTAAAAAAATCCTCAATCACTCTGCCAACACTAGAATATTTCACAGTTCTTCATCTTTAAGAACTTTTAATTTCACAAAATGTGTTTTTGTAATAATTTTACCGTACATTTTTATGTTTTAAATGATCCGACTTGCCTTGTTCTGACTGTGTGTGTATTGTTGTGTGTGTGACAGTTTCTCCAAGACATTCTGGACACTTTGTTCTCCATCTTGGACGACAACACAGACAAGTACGGGCCGCTGGTGTTCCAGTCTTTGGTAAGTTAAAGCTAAAAGAAAATCTCATGGCAAAATCTGGTAATAATTCCTTTTTTATTTTAATATTTTTACTGGAAAAAAGAAGCTTTTATTAATCTTCTCTATAATTGCTGTAAGCACCAGCAGGCTTCTCCTTGGATGTATAAACATTCTAGACGATAAACCAAGTATCTGCAGCAAATCAAAATCGATTGATTGGAAGTTAGTTAAATGTAAAGTGAGAAATAGGCACAGACACACAATATGATCAAGGTTATCATAAAGCTCCCTCTCTCTCTCTCCCTCTCTCTCTCTCTCTCTGTCTCTCTCTCTCTCTCTCTCTCTCTGTCTCTCTCTCTCTCTCCCTCTCCCCCTCTCTCTCTCTCTCCCTCTCTCTCTCTCTCTCTCTCCCCCCCTCTCTCTCTCTCTCTCTTTCTCTCTCTCTCTCTCTCCCTCTCTCTCTCTCTCTCTCTCTCTCAGGTGTTCATCATTAACCTTCTGAGGGACAGTAAATATTACCACTTCCGGCCGGTGATGGACACGTACATCCAGAAGCATTTTGCCGGAGCGCTGGCTTACAAGTGAGTGGTTTACTATTAACACACTGATGTAACCTCACAGGCTGGATTCAAACCATACAGTCCTAATTTACAGCTCGTAATAAAGATTTTTTTTTTATCAAATTTTTTAATGAAAGGTGCTACTAGGAACTTTTGAATATTTCTGAAACAGTCTAATTTTTCCTCTAATGATCAC
>NC_137233.1:2676782-2684282 GCF_949987685.1 Ammodytes marinus | reverse complement strand
AGTAAAAACCCTTTACCGCGATTAAAAAAGAAATTGTCACTTTTTGCATAAATCTTAACCAGAAATAAGTTTAGTCAACTTTCCTTTTTTTAAACATGCTACAGTATATAAATAATATTGTATTTGATATTGGATCCCACAAAACTGGAATCTACACAGTCCAGTCAATTGTTATTTTTGATCTGTGTGTTACCACTCATTATACAGCAGTGGTTCTGAGCGAGTGATTTGATTGGACGAGAGACCTTCTATGCGTTCTGAAGCAGTGCTGATATGAGCGAACAACATCACTCTGACTGTTCATGGACTGTTCACCAAACTGACAAAATCAGTCCGCTCACTGATGAGCCGGAGCTTCACTTGTGTAAACTGTGTGTCCGTAACATTTGTATGACATTTCTTGTAAACTCTCTTGTACCTGTGTGTGTTTTAACAGAGGCAGCCTTCACCCTGCTGTTGTACTGGGAGCTGCTTCACTGGGACGAGCGTCCTCTGAAAGACTTCCTCCACTACCCCGCCCAGACCGAGTGGCATCGCAAAGAGGGGCTCTGCAGGAAGGTTATCCACTACTTCAACAAGGGCAAGGTGAGGGGAGGGTGTGTGTGTGTGTGTGTGTGTGTGTGTGTGTGTGTGTGTGTGTGTGTGTGTGTGTGTGTGTGTGTGTGTGTGTGTGTGTGTGTGTGTGAGTGTGTGTGTGTGTGTGTGTGTGTGTGTGTGTGTGTGTGTGTGTGTGTGTGTGTGTGTGTGTGTGTGTGTGTGTGTGTGTGTGTGTGTGTGTGTGTGTGTGTGTGTGTGTGTGTGTGTGTGTGTGTGTGTGTGTGTGCGCTTGTGTGTGTGTATGTGTGAGTCTGCTGTTATATGTTGAGCAGTAATATATTACAGACGGCACTGATCTTTGTACAGGTTTAAGTTGTACATGTTTTTACGTGCTGTCCAGTGTCTTTGCATTTGTTTAAAAGTGCAATGAGATAGATATAATGTGTTATTATTCTAAGTCCATGTAACTCACTAATATCCATCCTCTGTGTGTGTGTGTGTGTGTGTGTGTGTGTGTGTGTGTGTGTGTGTGTGTGTGTGTGTGTGTGTGTGTGTGTGTGTGTGTGTGTGTGTGTGTGTGTGTGTGTGTGTGTGTGTGTGTGTGTGTGTGTGTGTGTGTGTGTGTGTGTGTGTGCGTGTGTGTGTATGTGTATGTGTGTGTGCGTGTGCGTGTCTGTGTGTCTCCTCCAGTGTTGGGAGTTTGGTATCCCCCTGTGCAGAGAACTGGCCTTCCAGTATGAAACACTGTACGACTACCAGAGTCTGAGCTGGATACGGGTAAGAGGCACACACTGTGTTTACGTTCAAATATCAATTATGTAGAAATTAATTATAAAATATTGTTCACATAAATTTTTCCAACTAGTTCATCTTAAAGGTGCTCCTAGGAACTTTCAGTTTGTGTTAATTCTTGCGCCCCCTTTGGACAAAAGCGGTAGTGTTTTTGACCACGTCAGCTGTTGTTCCTGGGTGAGCGTATAACCCATGACAAAGGCATTAAGAAAAACTATATAAAAGTAGAATTCTTTGCACTGATGGTCTCGTTTGCTGTTACATGTAATTTATGATCATCAGAGGAAAAATTTGACTGTTTCAGAAATATTTCTTAATATAAAATTATTAAAAAGTTCCTCGTAGCTACTTTAGTAACATGAACATTTCCTGATATTATAACACACACACACACATACACACACACACACACACACACACACACTCACACACACACTCACTCACTCACTCACTCACTCACACACTCACTCACACACACACACAATCGCACACACACACACTCACACTCAAACACTCACTCACACACACACACACACACACACACACACACACTCACACTCAAACACTCACTCACACACACACACACACTCTCTCACACACACACACACTCTCACACACACACACACACTCTCACACACACACACACACACACATTAACTGATATCATTGTATCCTGTAGAAAATGGAGGCAGCGTATTACGACAACATCATGGAGCAGCAGCGGTTGGAGCCAGAGTTCTTCAGAGTCGGATTCTACGGACGGAAGTTTCCCTTCTTCCTCAGAGTGAGTTTACGTTAGCTTTTACATTAGATTTATAGCGTTAGCTTGTTTTTTTAAGATTATTTTTTGGCATTTTCAAGTTTTATTAGACAGTACAGAGTTGAAATTGGAAGACAGAGATAGAGAGAGAGAGAGAGAGAGAGGGGATGACCTGCAGTAAAGGTCCATGGGTCGGATTTGAACCCGCAACCACTGCAACGAAGGCCGGAGCCAATATGGTACACGCTCTATCCACTACACCACTGGAGCGCCCCAGCGTTAGCTTGTTTTTAAACTGTAATGAACAGTATATACAGTTTAGCCTGAAGGGATATCAATAGTTACAGCTCTTGTTTTTTAATGCTTATCAATGCAAATGTAATGTATGATACAGCTTTCCCTGAAGTAGTAGCATTACGGTAATTACAGCAGCATATTGTTGCCAACACTTCAGTATAATTTTTTTTCTTTTTAAGGATCTCTTTAAGGATTTATTATTTATTAATATATTTTTAAATAATATGAAAAACACATCTTGTTTTAACAATATACCTCCACGTTATAATTTGATACTGATCTGTTTTCATTTTCTTTGCACGGCAGCAAAACACTACTGTAATTAATAGAACATAAAACATCTTAAAGAAAGTTTGCTCGGGGGCGCCTTTAGCTCAGTTGGTAGGGCGTCCCCCTCCCGGGCCGGGCCCAGCAGCAGACCCGGGTTCGATTCCCTCCCACGGACGTTCTCTGCATGTCACTCCCCTCTCTGCCCCATTTCACCTCTCTCTACACTGTCAATAAAGCATAAAATGTCCAAAAAAATATATATAAAAAAAAAAGAAAGTTTGCTCACCTGATTCTTGAAACAAAAAAATTAAAACATTTCTAAAATATTTTAAATGTGCATTTCTTGTCATCTTCTTGGTTTGTTTTGCTTCTCTTTCCCCAGAACAAAGAGTTTGTGTGTCGTGGTCATGACTACGAGCGTCTGGAGGCGTTCCAGCAAAGGATGCTGGGAGAATTCCCTCAAGCCATCGCTATGCAACACCCCAACCAACCGGACGAGGCCATTCTGCAGTGTGAAGCACAGTGTATCCTTCTGTGTGTGTGTGTGTGTGTGTGTGTGTGTGTGTGTGTGTGTGTGTGTGTGTGTGTGTGTGTGTGTGTGTGTGTGTGTGTGTGTGTGTGTGCGTTAGTGTATAATCGCTCTTGAAGGTTTTTTTTAATTACCTTACAATGAGATACTTACCTCATTTTACCTCATTACTTGATATTGTGGAAAGACTTGAGGCAGTGGTGGATGATGCCATCTTTAGTAACTAGCTTCTTGTCCTTGAAGGCCACCGTAGCTTCTGTAAACTCTCCCCAAACGTAGGGGTTAGCAAGGGAGCGTTGACATCTACAATCTCACCACTAGATGACTATTTTACACACTGTACCTTTAAGGCTCAGTCTCCATTGCTCCAGTTATGTCTTTAAGCCTCTGTTCAGACCTCCAGATTTACGCGGTGACAGCGGTGCCTGAAAGCCTCAGTGTCCTGCAGATGGACCGTGTCCCTGAACGCATCAAGAGCTTCTACAGAGTGAACAACGTGAGGCGCTTCAGATACGACCGGCCGATACACAAGGGATCTAAGGACAGGGACAACGAGTTCAAGGTCAGACACACAGTCAGGGCTCAGTGTTGTGTGTTTTTGTGTTGATAATTCAATTTGCTTCTATCAGTTTCTATCAAACATAAGATTCTTAGATTGGGGCGACTGTGGCTCAGGTGGTAGAGCGGGTCGGCCGATGATCAAAGGGTTGGAGGTTCGATTCCCGCCCTGCCACCTGTGTCATAGTTGTTGTGTCCTTGGGCAAGACACTTCACCCACCTTGCCTCGTGTGAATGTCGATAGTTAGCCTGCTATCGGTGTATGAATGTGTGTGTGAATGGTAACGTGTAAATGGGAACAGGTCTCCATTGCAAAAGAGTCTCCGGACTCAATGGGATTTACCTGTAGAAATAAAGGTTAAAAAAATCATGTAAAACCTTTAAAAAAAAATTTAAATGTTTAGTTCGTATAATGAGAGTTGTTTTTAATCCTTGAAGATGCAAATCACTGAATTTGTCTGAAATAATTTATAAATGTTTACAGTTACTAAATACTGATGGTGCAGATATAATACAAATATATATATTATAAACATATACATTTTAACTGTGTATTTAAATTGGAATTAGAATATTTAAGTAGTCAAGTAATAGTACATTTGAATAATTAATGTCAATCTTTTTGTACCAATTCCAATTCCTGACCTAAAGTAAAAGTGTTATTTGTGATAGTTGCATTTATCTATACTGTTATGAAGATGTTAATGTAAAACCTTTAAGAAAAAATGTATAAGAACCTTATTGAGGGCATTTTAACCTTTAATATGGCAATGTGGTATGGTAACCTAAACGTAAAAGGAAGAAGCAAGCTACAGAGAATAATAAACCTTGCCTCAAAAATCATAGGGACAAAACAGAAACATTTAAGTTGTATGTACGACGAAGTGCTGAGGAAAAAAGCTGTTAAAATAGCAAACGATCCGTCCCATCCACTCCATAGGGAGTTTGAACTTCTTCCCTCGGGTAGACGTTACAGAGTGCCAAGGGCAAATCGTAACATTTTTAAAAATTCCTTCACTCCTAAAGCGATTGGGGTACTGAACACCATGTCCCGCTGATGTGTATACTGCCACTGCTGCCCTGCTTCTCGCCCTGAAGATGTCTGTGTGTAAATGTTGTTGCTTTTGTTGTTGTTGTTGTGTTGTCCTGCTTGTTGTTTTTTGTATGAGACCAAAGACGAATCTCCACACCTTGGACAATAAAGATTTAACTAACTAACTAACTAACTAAAATGCTAAATGAAACACTTCAAACACATTTTAAATTAGGGATTTCAGTGCTGCTAATATACAGATCAAACATGGTTTCATGTTGTGCTCATTGTGTTTTTGTTGTTGTGTGTCTCTGTGTATATGTATACTATTATAAAGATGTTCAAACGCTAAATGAAGAGCTTTAAACACATTGTGAATGAGGGATTCCAGTGCTGCTGCTGCTGCTGCTGTATAGATCTAACATGGTTTTACTTTGTGTGTTCCAGAGTCTGTGGATTGAGAGAACGACCCTGATCCTGTCTCACCCTCTGCCCGGGATCTCTCGCTGGTTTGAGGTGGACAAGAGAGAGCTGGTCAGTACACACACTAACACACTCAGACAATACACAGACACACTGACATTCAGAAGGGCTTCAAATATACTGCTAAAACCCATGTGACATTCATTTCCACATAAACAGCAAATTTCCTGCTCGGTATCATCCAACTACGGAAGAGTATTAGGGCCAAGGCGAAGAATAAAAAAATTAAAGGGTTTTTTAAATGTTTTAATTATAATTTATTTTTATTTTGCTCAAGACTAAAGACAAAAAGAAGAGAAGAAGAAAAAAAGTGAGACGAGGAAGTTATTTTTTTTTCTTTCAATATTACAGTTCTCCTTTATTCTCGAAGTACATAATAAAAAATAAAAAATATTTAGAAAAAAAACAAGCACATTTTTTTTAAATGTAAAAATAAAAAACAGTTGGTGTGGTGTAGTGGATAGAGCACGTACCATATTGGCTCCGGCCTTCGTTGCAGTCTCTGATCCGACCCGTAGACCTTTACTGCAGGTCATCCCCTCTCTCTCTCTCTCTCTCTCTCTCTCTCTCTCAATCTCTCCCCATTTCAACTCTCTGTACTATCTAATAAAGCTTGAAAATGCAAAAGATTTAAATCAGTTGAAATGCCCCAGTGTTAACCCCCTGTCTTCTCTATACTGATGGTCTGGTTTGCTGTTACATCTCATTTAAACAGGTGGAGGTGAGCCCGTTAGAGAACGCAGTGTGTGTGTATTAATCCCCTGTCCCCTGTATACAGGTTGAAGTGAGCCCTCTGGAGAACGCAGTGTGTGTGGTGGAGAATAAGAACCATGAGCTGCGGACTCTGATCAGTCAGTACCAACACAAGCAGCTCCATGGCAACATCAACCTGCTCAGCATGACGCTCAACGGGGTGATAGACGCTGCTGTCAACGGGGGCATCGCACGATACCAAGAGGTAGGTGTGTGTGTGTGTGTGTGGAGGTGTGTGTGTGTGTGTGTGTGTGTCTGTGTGTGTGTGTGTGGGGGGGGGTGAGGGTGTGTGTGTGTGTGCGTGCGTGCGTGCGTGCGTGTGTGTGTGTGTGTGTGTGCCTGACATTAAAGTTGTAGTACTAAAAAAAATTACAACAGTCATTAGCAGAACGTATGGATACATTCTTTTTCATAGAATTCTTAATATCAATCTTCTGCTCATTTGTAAGTAAGCATTACTATGTAGTTAAAAAAACATGTAGTAGGTAATGCATAACTATGAAGTAGTTACTAAAAAAAATTATAATAATTATAAAATTATGTAGTGGGTTATAAATAACTATGTTGTAGTACTTTTCTGTGCCTATTGTAAAGTGTTTCTATGTCGTGCCTTGTGTCTCTGTCTCTCTTCAGGCGTTCTTTGATAAAGATTACATCACCAGCCATCCTGAAGACACTGACAAGATCACACAACTCAAGGACCTCATGCAGGAACAGGTAAGATAGGATGGATGGATGGATGGATGGATGGATGGATGGATGGATGGATGGATGGATGGATGGATGGATGGATGGATGGATAGATGGATGGATGGATGGATGGATAGATGGATGGATGGATGGATGGATGGATGGATGGATGGATGGATGGATGGATAGATAGATAGATAGATAGATAGATAGATAGATAGATAGATAGATAGATAGATAGATAGATAGATAGATAGATAGATAGATAGATAGATAGATAGATAGATAGATAGATAGATAGATAGATGTAGGGTTTCTAAAATATTGTATAAATATATCTTCTCTCTCTGTCTTGCTCTCTCTCTCTCCCTCTATCTCTCTCTCTCTCTCTCTCTCTCTCTCTCTTTCTCCCCCTCTCCATCTCCCTCCTTCTCTCTCTCTCTCTCTCTCTGCACAGTAAAAAATTAATTCCAATAATGTTTTGTTATGTCCCCCCAGGTGCACGTCCTTGGAGTGGGCCTGGCTGTGCATGAGAAGCTGGTGCACCCTGAAATGCGTCCCCTGCACAAGAAGCTCATAGATCAGTTCCACGTGATGAGGAGCAGCCTCTGCCATGTGAGTGCACAGAAAAATAAGAAAAATATCCACACAAAATAAACAGCATTTTACAGGGAAATATGATGTTCATAAAGGTGCTACGAGGAACTTTTAAATATTTCTGAAACATTCAAATTTTTTCTCTGATGATAAATTACAAACTAGACCATCAGTGCAGAGAATGCTATTTTTATATAGTTT